>NW_027279081.1:0-202861 GCF_046629955.1 Centroberyx affinis | reverse complement strand
ACACCAAAAAAGTTAATTACAAAACTTTATCACTAAATAACTCCTGGAATGTACTGAACATCACAGATTGATGACATCGAACAGTGGAAGAGGATCTGTGGGTTTGCTAGAGTTCTCATTTAAATGCCTGCATTTAGCATTTTTTGAATACAGATGGTTTTTACAATTTTCTGTTCACATTTTGACAGATATCCCGTTAATTTATTTCTGGGTATTGAAGTTCAAATCTCGCTGCCATTATAGGCTGCCAACGTGCAAAGATGCCCAGCACAACTTTTAGACAAAGGCTGAACAAATAAAAGAAATATCTTTAATCTCTCAGCTTACCGACCAAGCCGACCTGCAGACATTGGCGGCCAGTGCTCAAATCCTGACCTCCAGACCTGATGAGCTGACGGCTAAAGATGTCACTGCTGCAGCTGAGATTGCCAACACACTCCTTCTGTCTCCTAATGCTACAGAGGTATGAACTGCCTCTTCCACCACTGCAACAAATAAGAGACTCCTGCACACTAATTTCCATCTGGTTTCAATGATTTATTGGTATAGTAGTATGACTGCTAATTTGTAGACGAATGGCTCACTCCCGTTGAATACTCCCAACAATTTTATTTAGTTAAGTTGACAACGTTTCGATCCGCAATGAGATCTTCGTCAGGTAAACCAGAACATTAGCAGGGTGACTACATATATACACACACCCATATGAGCAATCAATTCCGCCTGGTGGTGGAGGGGTCAATTACACTCCAGCAGCCTGCAAGTTCAAAGCATAACACCACCATAAACTCTGGAAACATCATCTCATATAACACATCAATCTGTATAGACAAAATATATACATATATCAAACAGGCCTATTTCAATATGGGTATTAACAACATGAATTACATACACATCCACCCACACAGGTAATCAATCCTACCTAGTGGTGGAAGAGAGTGCACTGTTCGACGTGTTCATTTCAAGAAATTTCAGAAGACTAGACTCTTTAAATGATAACACTTTTAAAGCTGAGACACTGAAAGGACTGGTAATGATTCAAAAAAGGACATATATATATGTATATATATATATATATATATATATATATTGGCTCAGAAATGAACTCTTCAGGCATATTTTCCTGTAACTAATACTTTCTAATTGAAGTGGTCTATCCTGTGCTAATGGTTGTTTTACAGAGCGTTAGGGTGGCGGCAGTAGCTACAGTCAGCCAGTTGCTGAATGCCAGTGCACCGGTCAGCACAGAGGAAAATAACGCTACTCTGAGGTACACACCATTGCATTGCAAAAATGTTCATCTTTTCATCATTGTTGCATCACTGAAGTGAGTGAAACTGTCTTTAACAACTCCACCTGTTAATACCAAAGTTCCTTAGCTGACTTAGCCACTACAGTTAGAAAATCAGTGATCTACTTCCTGGTCTGCGGATGTTCAGTCGCCAGCTGGTTGATGCTTCTTTGACTTCTACCGTACTGCCTGGTGTACGAGCGCACACTGGATTTCCCTTCTGCAGGACTCTGAACAGTGCAGACCTTAATTCACCTAAACACTGCACATGGTGAATAGCGTTGCACATATGAACAAACGCACACATAGAGCCAGGCTCTCGTTTGTTGTTTTTATTGGTTATATTAGCCAACAGGGTCTCAGTTCTGGTTCTTTTGGACTTGAGTGCATCATTTGACATCATCGACCACAATATTCTCATAGATTGTCTCGAGAATTGGGTTGCTCTCTCTGAATGTGTCCTAAACTGGTTCAGAACTTACATTTATCAGAGAAACATGATCTAACTTCTGGTGTTGCACAAGGAAGCTGTCTTGGTCCCCTGCTTTTCTCACTATACATGCTTCCATTAGGTGATATTATCAGAGAACATAATGTAAATTTCCATAGCTACACTGATGATACACAACTATACATTTCTGTAGAGCCAAATCATGCAGATGCCTTAATCTCCCTCACTACTTGTCTATTGGCAATCAATGATTGGATGAGTACAAATTTCTTAATACTAAATTAAGGTAAAACAGAAATTCTTTTGGTCAGCCCCAAAGCCAAGGAACTCTCCACAAGACTTGGGAACCTGAATCCCTGGATCAAACCAGAAGTAACAAGCCTGGGTGTTATTTTAGATTCTGATCTAAGTTTTAATTCACATATAAACAAGGTGCTAACTCACACGTTTGTTACAAATAGACTGGACTACTGCAATGCCCTTTTTACCAGCCTCCCTAAAAAGCCTACTGAGAGACTTCAACTTAAAAACTCTGCAGCTAGATTTTAGCAAAAACAAGGAAGCAAGAGCATATCACTCTGGAGGTATCACTCAAATAGGTTATTATTATTATTATTATTCTATACAGTGGCGGAAAGGGTAATAGAGGGTACAGTCCCTAGAGGATTTTGCGATCACAATAATTAACACAAATTCAACCATCTCAAATCTCAAAAAAATTCTTGCAAAATTTGAGAGAACTTGCAATTTTGTTCACAATATTCCCGCATAAAATGGCCAAGTCAATCAAAAGGTAGAGAAAACAGAAACTGCACAGCTCAGAACACAACCAAGTACATAGTAAATTTACGCAATTACAGTAATGTAATTACTTCCACTCTTGGTTAAATATTGGGCTATGTGTACTGTTACGTTTTACAGCTAATATTGTTAAATTAATCACAGGTAAACATCACAGGTACTGGATGGGCTAGAAGCTATCTTAAATTTCAGGTCCGTGCAGGAAGTAAATCAAACATTACATGGTGCAATTGACCACGCCACATCTGATTTGCAAGTTTCTGTTTGTATGTGTGTACATATTTATGTGTGTGTTGTATGTATGTGTCCACTATTACCAACCAGCCTCACAGTGACCCTGGACCAGCTCTCTGTGAACCAAAGTGTCGATCTGAACACGCCTCAGTCTCAGGTGGTCCAGCCCAACCTGGTCATCCAGTCGGCCCAAATCCCTGCTGAAAACACACAGGGCGTCCAGTTCACTTCACTCACAGGTGAGCTACTGGTCCTTTAACCAATCACATCACACTTTAGTCTCTCTCGCCCTCCAACTGGCTCTCTCTGTCTTTTTCTGTCTACAGTAATAAATGTTGTGTTTGGTGTAGGGGTGAAATGGTTCCTGAAAAGAATCTGTGCCGTATGGTTTGCCATCCACAGTTCGGGACGCACATGCGTGCTGCGGATCATTCAGTTCTCTGTTCCCCCACTCCCCACGTGGGTCCGATCTCCCTGGAGAGTATCTGTCCAATCAGTTCAGAATTACATGTCAATTTACGATGACATCACAGTTGGCTACCGTTACTAACACATGCGAGTTTGGAGCAAAATGTGGAATGTTAAGTTTCACTTTAGCTCTGTTGGACTGAGTGCAATGCTACTGCTCTACTGGTCTGGGCATCGCTAAATGAAAAACATGACGTAACATTAGGTGCATTAGAGATTGATTTAGAACAATTTCTATACATTGACCAACTTTTGACTTTGTGGCATTCGTACTAATATTGTGCGCCGCAGAAGAGCCAAAGTCACTTTGACATCACACTGGCAGCACCAGGAGAGGAGGAGGAGAGCCGGTTGGACCAAACAACTTGCTCTTCCTGCAGTTTTTAAGCAATCTCTCAGTGCGAGTTCAGACAGGCACAGAGCAATAACCAAAGCCTTGGGGGTTTTTATAGTGAACGTGCAAAAAAGGAAATAGTTTCTATTTCTATTTTTTTCTATCTTACTATCTGGATGACTGAAATGAATCTACACAGACAGACTTTATAGCTTAAGATAGTAACCTACAATTTTATGTTATAATAACAAAGTGGTGTATTTACTTTTGAAAGGTCTGTTGATTTAGTTATACTGGATACTTATACTTATACTTGAATTTTAAGTGAAAAACAGTTTTCACAAAGGCAAACTTTAAAAATAAATAAATAAAATACATTGAGTAAATTTGAATTTGCAATTGTAACGCCCTGTGCACCAGATATACAGTATATACCGAACCAAAACCGTAACCACAAAACCGTGATATGAACTGAAACGTGAGTTTTCTGAGCTGTTACACCCCTAGTTCTGTGGGAGCTTAATACTGAAAGGTATTGCATTGCATGTTAATATTACTTTAATGCTGAATACAGGGAAAGACCTTTTCAGAGCCATTAGGGTCCAATTGTAAATTCAGCATACAGCAAAACTCCATTGGCTACACCAAAACTCTAGTGCTAGTTTTGTGCTGCTGCTTCGGGCTTCGTCTTGCCTTCTCCATAGCTAAGACATTGAGAAAGATTGCATTTGCTCTAGTTTGTCTCCAAACAGTAGGGTTGTTCACTGTGGTTAGCTCCACCAGGCTTTCCACACGGCTAGCTTGACTGGCCGGACATTGCACCCGGTTTACAATGAAAAGCCTCCGGTGTCAGCTAGCTCACCAAGCTACCCTCTCGGAGTGCGATCCTCTCCTCACTGTTGCTACTGAGGAACACCAACCTGGTACAAGCAATGAGGAGACCCCGAACCCAACTAGCCAACGCTGGGGTTCGGTGTTGTATGTCTCTGACCCGCTGGCTGAGGAAGGGTGCGTGGGAGAGGAGTTTCTCGTATCCGACGAGGATGACGATGACAATGAATCCCGTTCCCGGGATTCAGAACCGGGGAGCAGATCTGTTATCCAGAGGCAATCCCATCTACAGGGAGTTGCGACTGCACCAAGCTGTAGTCAGTCATCTTTGGGAGTGGCTCGGCAGGGCGACGGTGGACCTGTTTGTGTCCAGAGGAAACGCACAGTGCCCGCTGTTCACTCTGCATGATCGGGATGCGCCGCTGGGAATAGAATCGCAACAGTGAGTGGGTTACTCTGAGCGCTGTGGGGCTTCCCCAGAGTGTTATTAATACCATTCAGAATGCTAGGGCATCTTCCACTAGGTCTTTGTATGACTGTAAGTGGAGGGTGTTTGAGGAATGGTGTGCTAGTGCAGAGGAAATTCCGTTCCAGTGTTTGGTGGGTGTGATTTTATCCTTCCTTCAGGATTTAATCGATAAGCGGAGAGGCTTCTCCACTATTAAAGTGTACTTGGCACCATTGCAGCATGCCATGTTGGCTTTGGGGGCATGACTGTGGGTCAACACCCCCTTGCTTGCCAGTTCATGAGGGGAGCAGGAAGGCTGCTCCGGTCTTTAGGCCGGTTTCCCCTTTGTGGGATTTGTCTGTTGTATTGGAGGCTCTGGTGAATCCTCCTCTCGAGCCTATTGAGCAGACTGGCATGAAGCCATGGCTTTGGCATCGGCAAAGCATGTGGGTGATATTCACACGCTGTCGGTGCATCCTGCATACATGCTTTTTGCCCCTGGGAATTTGCGTGTTATCTTACGGCCTAACCCAGCTTTTGTCCCTAAGGTTATCAACTCATGCTTGCCTGTGGAACTCGTTGCTCTCTGGAGTAGCGACGGCTGCACCTATTGTGCCCGATGCACGCTTTATGCACGTATTTGGATAGAACCGGTGGTTTCAGGAAAGGGGACCAGTTGTTTGTGTCTTGAGCTGTGCTCTGCAAGGTAAGCCTGTCACAAAGCAGAGGCTTTCTCACTGGATTGTGGGGGCTATTGCACTGGCCTATTTGAGTATGGGTCTTCAGGCCCCGGCTGGTTTATGCGCACATTCTACCAGAGGTTTGGCTACCTCCTGGGCTCTGTTTAGAGGGGTCTCTATTCAGGATATATGCGCAGCAGCTAGCTGGTCCTCGCCTCTCACGTTTACAAGGTTTTATAAATTGGATGTTACTGCTCTGACTATTGCTCATGCTGTTCTGAGCTTTGGCTCTGATGCTGAGCAGGTGGGGTGAACCAACACCTGAGTGTTGGTGGTCAGTCTTCGAGATAAGCTTGTCTGGCAAAACGGGAGTCTCTATATCCTACAGTGAGACATTGAAACGAATGCTATGAAAGAGAACTTTAGTTCTCGGAGTAGCATGAGTGAGATGTCTCACCGCCCTTCTTGCTACTGGGTGAAGTGAGAAGAGGTGTGCTTTCTTGAATGGCGTGTGATGCAGCGTCAGCCCTATATATGGGAGGAGGGTCCTGATGCACACGTCACAACTGCCAGCCACACCTGGGTTGGCATAGTGGAAAACATGCTTCTGAAGATATACATAGGGGCGTATCCCATAATGAGACATCTCACTCATGCTACTCAGAGAACCGGGGTTACGCAAGTAACCAAAAGTTTTAGTCCATTTACTGCAATTCACATATATTTGGCATTACTACCGACCATTTTCCAAAGCTTACCATACTTGTTTAGATGTTCAAATGATTTTTTTCTCCTTCCAGGCAGCCATTAATTTCCATTCAATTCAGTACGGTATGAAAAACAACTTGAAACTTGTTTGAGATAGGTAGGCCTAATCCATTACAGTGAATGTCCCGCCCTGGTTTATTTTTGCATGGTAATTTAGTTGACTTAAAAAGACTACATGTCTTCTCGTGTGTTCACATGCTGGTGGGAAGCTCCAACATCTGTCACTGCCAAACAATATTGCATTTGCGTGCTGTTTGGTCAGAACATCAAACCCAAAAGAACATAGATAAGCAAACATGGACATTGTGAAAAGGATAATGTAGATTTGGCTTCTTCTTGCAACAGTTATAACCCTGCCTCTCAGATATTAAATGCTGTATGTCCCATAACGTTCTTCAACTAAATGACAATAAATCTGAAGTGGTTTTCTTCTGCCCCTCCAACTCATCAAACCAGATTCAGGGCAGACTCAGTTGCCTTTTGGCCAATATTAAACCTGTGGCAAGAAATTTGGGAGTGCTACTTGATTCTGACCTCTGCTTTGACCAACAACAGGTTAAGAAAATCATCCAGTTCTGCTTCCTCCAGCGGGGAAAAAAATGACAAAAACCAGATGCAATCTCTTACTTGCTGATCTTGAAAAAGTGATTCATGTCTTTATTACCTTGTGACAACTGTAACTCTCTGTACTTTGGTCTAAGCCGAGGCTCTCTCAATTGCCTGCAGCTTGTGCAGAATGTAGCTGACATGCTTATAACTAATTGCAGGAAGCGGGTTCATATATCAGCCCTGATTTAGTCTCTTTTCACTGGTTGCCTGTTAAATTCAGAATAAAATGTAAGATCTTACTGAGGACTTTGAAGGCCACCCTAGCTATATTTCTGATCTCCTGTTCCCCTATGAGCCCGATTGCTGGCTGGGATTGTCTGATAGGGATGTTTTGGTTGTCCTGAGGTCCAAGCTTGTTACTAAAGATGAGCGAGCCTTCATAGTAACGGTCCCTGTACTCTGGAATGTGTCTGATGACCTTTAGGCAAGCTACAACTGTGGTGTCATTTAAAGCCTCCTGAAAAAGCACCTGTATTACTATGTATTTTTATGGTTTTATGATTCTGTCATTATGCCATTTTGTCTGTCCTGCACACTGTGTCTTGTCTTTCTTTTGTTGTCGGGGGGAGGATGAGGAGGTATGTATAAAATAATGAAACTGTGGTTTCTGCAATTTACTAAATATAAATCAATTAATAAAATTACATATCATTTCACTACTTAAATTTAGTTTACATTCTACAGTCGTATGGCTCCAACTGAACTAATACAGATACAGTAATGGAATGGATAATGGAAGTAATATGCACAACTGTCTAAAATTACAATATTACCATACAATTCATATGTGGAACGGGAACACCTGCTAAACAAAATTGTTCTTTACTAATTTAAAAACACATCTGTATCTTACACCGCTATCCGTAGCACATCAAGAACTTAAACATTACACTGTTTTGCCTAAATCAAATAAGTCTTTTACAGATAAAAAGATATTGGTCTGAATGTGAGAGACTGTCATTGAATCCCAGCCAAAAGAAAGCAGTCTAATCTGCATAACGGTGTTTTCAGTGAAGATAGAAGTAGTCAGAAGTAAGAACTGCTAATAACGTAACCGTGGAGACTGAATTTTAGTGTAACATAGTTTGTTTTTTTTGTGGGTTTTTTTTGTTTTTAGATTTTTTGTTACTATTTTTTCCTCTTTTTGTTCTCTATCGAGGACCACGTTGGAAATAAGTGTTTAAGTACGCTTTTACGTGTTATCCTCTGGGATGTACTACTGCCTATACTTTTATACCCAAAAATAAAATCAATCAATCAAGCATGGTTTCCGTTCCATGGAGTCACGAGCATCCAAATAATGCACCACTAATAAACACAGCAGGAAAACTATAAAACTATAGAATTAGACTGTCTCCATGTATACATGTATATGAAAAAGCTGGCTACTGTTCATTCCATGTAAACACCAGATCTTGACTGAGACCTTAGTGGAGATAAGGCTCATATTGGGAGCATTAATGTTGCATGTAAACGCACGTATTCATACAGTTCCAGACATTCACACCTGGGAGCTGCCCAGTACAGCCAAGGTAATATGAACCAGGCCATTGCTGGAAAAGAGCGTGCATGCTCCATCATTTTTCCCTGGATAAAAGTAAAAGGTTATTATACTAATAATTCTGATTCCCGTTGTTTAGGAGCTACTGGCAGTTTTGTGGCAGACCGAATTAAGCTCAACACCAATACTTCTGAAATTGTGGTGGAAAATGGGTTTGTAGCCGACATCCTGATATACGTACGATTTCCCCCCGGTGAGAAGTTTTCCCTCTCTTGGTTTTCAGTAGGAAAGTCACAACTTTCTCATTCGCATTGCTCAAACTTTCCTCCACACTGCAAAAAATACACTTCAGACTTTAAAAACCACTTCTACTATAAAAAATCTAAACAACTATTATTACTAGTATAACTACTACTTCTGCTACTACTTCTACCACCACCACAGGAACAATTACCAGTACTATTACTATTATTATTACTGCTAGTACTGCAAGTATAACTACTACCAGTGCTTCTACAACAATAACTACTACTATTATTTTTATTATAACTGCTTGTACTACTACTACTATTACCATTACTACTACTATTATACAGCTATAACATCAACTATCACTACTACTACAAATACTACTAATAATAATCTTAATTTCTTTCTCTCTGTCTGATCTCTTGTGTCTGAAGATGCTGTGCCTGGACAGCGAAAGCCATCAAACGTCTCGCTGGGTTTTGTTCTCTACCAGAACGATCATTTCTTCAGGTCCCGGCTCTACAGGAGGCAGCAGTCCACCTCCATCAGGGTCCTGTCGGCCAGTGTCAAAGGTCAGGGCCGCGCTGTGGTGCCACAACATGTGGAAATGCTGTTCAGACCCACAGTAAGAGAACCATCATCTTCTTTCCACAGTTTGGATTAACATTTTACCATTATTTAAAGGGGTATTATGTAATCTAAGCTTTAACGACTTTTACGGCCTTGACCTGGACTGTACAATTGGGATCGGGTAACTCCAAACACTAGTAGGCCAAGGCCACTGGTAGAGTGGGTCATCCACTAATCAGAAGGTCGGTGGTTCGATCCCCGGCTCCTCCAGTCCGCATGTCGAAGTGTCCTTGAGTAAGATACTGAACCCCAAATTGCTCCGATGGTTGTGCCAGCACCCTGCGTTATCATTATTACTGGTCAGTATAATCTCAGTATTTGGTGAGAATGCAAACACATCAGTCACTCATTAACTTCATCAAAAGCGAAAGCATGAAGTCATCCCCATAAAATATGATCTCTGAAAACATTAAACCTGCAATAAGCGATTTCAGACCCTATAACCAATCCTGAAACTAATTTACTTTCTTTCTTACTTTTGAAAACTTAAATTACATGATTCTTGAAGGAATTAAATGTTTGTAAATGTTTAAAAGCACTGCATTACTGCTTTCGTCCAAATAAACATTTCAATTGAGCGTAACCTTTTTTTTTTCCCATTGTCGGAGTTGTAATTTAAAATTAAGTCCATAACCCTAATTTACATTAATGAGTTCACCTGACAAATTTGGAGATATTGAATTCTTAGTATGTAAAACTCAAGTTTCAAGTTTGTTTTTTTTACATGAGAAAAGTAATTTATCTGAACAAAATATTATTAGCTGGCAAAACTTTTAATAATTTGGAATTCTTAGTAGGTAAAACTATGTGTCAAGTTTGTCTACAGAAGAAAAGTAATTTATCGGAACAAAAGATTATTAGTTGGCAAAACTTTTTATAATTTGGAATTAATAGTAAGTAAAACTCTTAAGTGTCAAATTTGTCTACAGAAGAAAAGTAATTTATCGGAACAAAAGATTATTAGTTGGCAAAACTTGTTTCAAAACTCAAGAGTTTGAGTTGGGCTCAAAACTCAAAAATCTAGTACAGTAAGTTGCCTTGAAATTATGAGTTTTCTCAACTTTTTTGTTTTTACAGTGTGTGTTCTATGTGGAGATTTCCTTGAGACATAATGATATAAACCAATATCCACACAGCAGCCAGCTGTGTTGCTATTTTCACGTCTTTTCTAAAGCTTGTTGTCAAAACTCAGCCCAACTTGAAGCTCCTCCCGGCCCATTCAGTAGCGTTTCATTTTTTAGCTTGGCACTAGCTTGGCACCTCCCTCGCTGTTTAAAAGCGGCGCTCACCGCCTCCCATCCCTGAAAAAAATTCTCGTCATGGCGGAATCAATGAAGTGAATGAGTAAACTTGTTGAACTAGTACACCTGCTACCTACCTCTTCACTTGCCATTGTGGGACATGTAAATCTGGCAAAGCAAAACTGGTAACCGGCGACACTTCTCCATAGGTACTTTTAACTTAGCTATAGACCTCGTAAGTTGAATGACGTCAGCCTTGCCCAAATATGGCTCACAGTTCCATAGCGACTTCTCTGTAGGAAAAATTAATGGGGTTTCCCATAATCGTCTCTGTCACAGCCTGTTTAATGCAGGATTTTCAGTCAGTACATTTTTACCCACGTATATTTATGCGTCTAATGGCACTGGCAACAAGCTAAACACTTCAGCGCATATAATTTGCATCACCCGCTGGTAGCGGGCTTCTACTCTGAGTCTGTATGTTGCTTAGCAACCCGCACCGCTCCCACACGTTTTTTTTTTATATTTTGCTTTGCTTTTTCAAAGCCAAACACAGTAACAAACAGCATATAACCAACAAATGACAGTACAAACAATAAACAAATCAAAGTTAAAATCAAATAGACACCTTCCACAATAACAACAAAATAATGTAAATAAGCAAAACAATGTAATGTAATGTAATGTAATGTAATGTAAATAAAGAAAATCAAAATACAGTGCATTGTGGCTTGAAAACGGATGTTGAAATCCGTTAACGCTGGCGGTTTCCCATAGCAACAACAAATATGGAGAAAGTGAAAGTGCCGGTGGAGAAATATGACGTTGTAATCAGTGAATTTACGTTACTGTAACAGCGATCATAAAGGCAGTATGGATTATACCGGACATATCTGGTAAGCCTTTGCTTGTTCCACAACGTTGTCTTCTATAAGTGCTAACCAGCTGATTACTGAGCTAACAGCTGCTCAGCTAACATCAGGTGACGTTATCATTTCTCCTCACAAAACCGCTCAATCAAAGCTACTATCGCAATCGCAATATGCTGCTTTTGCTCCATTGTTGTCCGTGACAGTGTGATTGACAGGAAGTGATTTTCTCTCGGAAATGTTCTGTCCAATAGATGAACGGCATGTAGGACCGCGTGTCATTTGTGAACACTAACACTAACACTAACTAGACCTAATGAAAAATGCAACAAAGTAGCAACTCATTCACTGATTCGGACCAAAGCAAACAGACTATAGGTGTGAAAGCGCCCTAAGTCTGGATCTGTCCAGATCAGGTATTAATAAACTCGACATAAGAGCATCATACACTCTAGAGATAGTTTTAAATAATGGTTGGTCAGCATGGCACAATTGTTCCACAGGTGTCATGGTAGGTAAATCCCACGTTTTTTAAGATGTTCCAAGTTTTTACTTTTTAAATAATCAGTTCTTTTGCGAGGCAAAGGATCAGCATTGTTGTTGTGCCTCCTGCCTCTTTCTGCAGGAAAGCTAGTGATCCTAAAACAATCAAACAATTAAATGACTCTTCACTATCTGATATACCAAATGCGTTATTCTTAAGTTCACTTTGATGATTAGTTTTATCTATAAAATGTGGAAATCAAAGATATGTGATGCAAATTATACGCGTTTCAGTGTTTATCTTGTTGCTAGCAAATACTCCTTAGACTGGAAAACGGTTACAGAAATCAACGGACGCAGTGCCATTAGAGACATAAATATACGTAGGTAAAAAAACGTACAGAGAAATTGCTATGGAACCGTGAGCCATATTTGGGCATGTGAGCGTCAGACTTACAAGATCTATTAGCCTATATGCACAGTCGTTAGCTAGTTTTGTCCTTAGGGGCTTCCATAGTCCAGCAGCTTTGCTGTGCTTTATTTACAAATGTGTTGCGGTTTCTGCCATCTTCTAGCGGTCTGAAAAAATCGCTTTAGACGCAGCTTTAAACGTAATCCTCATATTCTTCCTGTCTACATATACCAAGTTAATGATTTCTAAAAGGACCACTCAAAATCACTTAACTAGCAATGAGGGCATCATCTTCCAGAGTGCAAAAAAATGATTTTCCTTTTTTCTTTTCATTTGTCCTTTCATTATTAGAGATTATCCTCAAACACTTCTGAAGTTAATCATTTTTAAAAGATGACTCAAAGTTACGGCTTAAAAACAGCTTCATAAATTCTTCTTGAAATATTAGAATAATGATGATGATTTAGATTAGTTGTATGCTTTAGCAGTATTGAAAATACGTGAGTCCAACACGTTTTGTTTTTATATGTTTATATGTTTTTTAATGTTGAATATATTGCTCTTTATCAATTTCAAATGATGAATTTCAAAATTTAAACTTCATTATTGGATTAGCATGCACAGTGATAATGTTTGAGGCATGGGATTCTTGTTCTGAGCTGCGTACTCAGTTTCTCCATAGGGATCATTAAAGTTTTAGCTTATTTTGTAAATAGTTTGCAGCAAAATTAAAGCATTAAGGATTCCGTATGAGTCTTAAAGCTGAAGCTCCCATTTCTTTCCTCACATTTTTAAAAAACTTTTTCTCATATTTGATGCTTGTTCATAGACTTGTTTACCTTCTTTTACACACACCAAAACATTTCAACTGTACTAGTAGTACTGTACTAATGTAGTTATTGTTGTTGATGTTTTAGATCATGGCCAGCACAAAGCTGTATGACTACGCCTGTGTGTTCTGGGACTACAGTCTGGGTGACTGGAGCACTCAGGGCTGCACCAAAGGCAATGCATCAGACGGAGTTCTGCGATGTTTCTGCAACCACACCACTAACTTCGCTGCCCTCATGGTAAATGTCGCGGATCTATGGTGACAGTTTTATTCCAAATCACAAACTAGGCTTAACAAGGTTTTACAAAACCAAGCTTAGACATAGGATGACCATACTTGCACTTCCCAGAGATCACCTGTTAATCAAACAGTGTGGGTGCAGCTTGGATTTTCTGTTGATGAAGTTTGAGTTTCTGTAGGTGGTGCTCATACCAACTTTAGGTTACTTGCATAACCCCGGTTCTCTGAGTAGCATGAGTGAGATGTCTCACTATGGAATACACTTCCTCACATATTCTCAGAAGCATTTATTCCACTACGCCAGTCCTGAGTGGCTGGCAGTCGTGTCACTCGTCATTCAAAATAAGCACACCTCTTCTCGCTTCACCCCAGTAGCAAGAAGGTCGGCCTGGTGAGACATCTCACTCATGCTACTCAGAGAACCGGTGTTATGCAATGTTATGCCACTGTTGTTTTCCCTCCAGCGGCCGAGGCCAATCCGTGCGACCAGACGCTACTGCACATGCTCACCCTGATAGTGCTAGGACAGCGTTCCTGGGCCAATTCACCCCCCGAGAGAGTGGAAGCCCCCTCTAAGGGTGGAAACAACACGTTTTGCAATAGTGTTTTCTCTTTTCTCTGTTCTGAAATAATTCAACGTGCGCTTGACTGAGTGCCTGGATGCAACAGTGGACAATTTATTTATTTTATGTAATGAATGTGTAACTGTGAGACGGTGGGAGGGGGGGGGGGGCAGAAAACAGCCTGCCACCGGAGCGATGGCAAAATTTTAGTATGATGTGATTAGAATATGTCACAGACTAATTTTCAAATCAAAATTTCCACTATTTTAAAAAAGTGGCACCTACTCATAAAAAATTTACAGTTATGTTACATTTTGAAAGGATAGTAGGTAACTTAAGGACAAAATGCTGCAGTATACGGACTGAGTCCTATAGACATATAGATATTCAATGACCTTCAGGTAATAAAGCAAATATATAGTATATATAGTATTTTGGAAATTAACTCTTCACATTTGTTGATAAATCAAAATAATTGAGAGAACAAGAGAATTTTCTGAAAATTGTTAAAAATGTGAAAATAATTGCAGGACTACATCTCTGCCTCTCATTGCAGAAGTGATCCCTTTTCAGTTTTCCAGATTGCATAAATTTGTTTTCAGCAGCATACTGCTGCTGTTTGGTGAAAAAGCATGTATCTGTGGAGAAAAATAGTCTCATATTTAGTTTGACAAACATGAATCTTGACATTATGCAATTGGTTTGAAAGGGTTTTGTATGCCCAAGAGTTAGAGCATTGTCTCAACACAGTGAGCATGGTATCTTGCAATTCAACTACGAACATAAACAAATTTCAGTTCTGAGGTTTTAACCTGACAGCAGCAATATCATACTATAAAGCATGGTTATTCAATTAAAGTTCAAAGAGGTCCAGTTACAGAAAATTTCCTCGAGCAAAGGTCCGGAACATCATGTCTAACTTGCGTTATGAGTCAGTGTCATATAAATTGAAATAGCCTAGTAGTCGTATCAACATCTGTACGCTATGTAGTTAACTGACTGTCAAATCAAATAAATCAAGTACAATTCAATAATATTTCAGCAATATTTATTGTCAGTTTTCACATTGAACTGGAGGGATTATAAATAATAAGTACTCTAATAATGAATATATGTTCTTATGTAAATGTAAAATAAAAAATGCATAAAAAAATAAAAAACATAACAGAGAGCTTTTGAAAAATGTGTATCTTAAGATAAAGTGCTTAATTTGAGAATAATGAAATAAAATCTGTAACTTGAGTTTCCCTTTTACTGATTTTTTGTTAACTCCATTTCACATCTTAACAGTCTCAACCAATTTTATAATGAACAATCTCAACACATCTTAACAATGGAACAGCTTTAACACCTGCTTTACTCTTCCTCTTATATCCCACTCCCCCTCTTTCTCTTGCTCAGTGAGAGAAGTGAGATCTAGCTTGGGAAGAATGAACATGTAAGAGTCTGTCCATTCATCATTAAAGGCTCTGTTTTCTCTGTCTACCTTTCTCTTTTTAGAGCACGGCATGTGAATTACTCCGACTGTTTCTCTCTCTTTTCCTCTCGTCTCTCCGTGTGTTTGTATCTACTCACTGACTGACTGCAGAGATTTGATTGGCTGAGTAGCATCATGTGAGATGATGTACAACGCATGCAATTGGTCTGTGAGTTTCGTGGACCGCTAAGTCGTAAAGGCTAGAAAAGATGCACCGGTTAAAAAAGAAACGCTCCGTCAAAATGTAATAATTGTCAATAATTTATCGGTTATAGGTCCGGGTCCGGATAGCACGACGTCTGGGTCCGGACCCGGACCGCGGCCCGCCTATTAGTGACCTCTGCTATAAAGCAAGGAATCTCTGTCTGTATGTGTGTCCTTCGCATATCTCGAGAACCGTTCGTCCGATCTACTTCACACTTGGCGGGTGTATTACTGTGGACCCAAGGATGTGCAGTTTTGGATTGGACACACGTTCAATATTAATAAACTTTGAATAAACAAGCAAACAGCACTCTGTGCAGCAGCGGGGCTCAAAGAAAGTGACTGATAGCCTGCGCCTATTTTGAATGGGCACTGCACTAGTGCTACTAAAATTACAGCACTATACACTATACAGCCCTGCAGTGTCCTCAGTCACCCAAACTACCTTCCAGTTCATTGTCCTTAACTTACCCGTTTGATGAACTCCAACTTCTGCACTGTTCAGAGAAGCTGAAAATTGTATACCTGTCTGCGCTACAAAAAAATCAATCAATCAAAAGTTTAAACCAATGGAATATCAGTCAGGGGAGAGAAAGGCAATTATATTTGACGGGCGGGATGCAGAGGGGCGGAATTGTTCAAAAATCTGATGGTTTTATTGGTTAGAAATTTATTTACACCTACTCTAGTGCAGCATGAAGTCACCATGAAAGATACTCTGTTTTCCAGGAAGTAAAAGTAATGGGAGTTCATTTCATGGGGACTTTATTATAGTATGGCCCAGGATAAGAATAATGTTCTTCATGATGTTTTGCAAATCAATGTTGTTTAGTTAAGAGTATTTATTGAATTAATTTGAAGACTCACAGGCAGAACAGAGCAGTCACAATACTGGAGCCTGATTGATCAGTAAGGTGAGCCAAGCAAAACCAAGTTGTGATGTGTTGACTTGAGTTAATCTGAAACTGCCTGTAAAAAAGGATGGCTTTTTCAGAATGCAATAACTTTAACATAGGACCACAATGGAAATAAGCTCTCGAGCTTTATTGTGTTATCCTTGATATTTTTTTTTTTTTTTTTAAACTGTCCTTGAATATATTTTCTGACTGAATCCTATTCATGTACTTACTTTTAAGATTTCATCAAATAAATTCAATCAACCAGTCACAATATTAAATTCTGATTTGGTCATCATTCATCATCATTGATCAAATAAGTAGATGAAAATTTTAATTCCTATAATAGGGCCCCTTTAACAAGTCATTTATTCTTGTAATCTTGTCTTCCAGCCTTATTAGGGTTACAAGGTCCTATCATATTTTATTCCAGTTCATTATTATCTTCTTTCTCCCATGTTTGCGCAATTTCCCATGAGTTGGAATATGCTAGAGACATGATATAGCTAGATGTTGCCCATGAAATATGTTCACAATTGGTCAAATGATGGCGCTATAAGTAAACATCTGGCAACAGACCAACAACAGGCCTCCTACACCATAGGTCCGATTGACACAGAACTTGCTAGACTTAGAGCCAATAGTATTCTAAAACTTCCACCCACTTCTGCCTAATTAGAATTTCTGCCATTTCGAACAACACTTTTTTAACATCTCCTCCTACACCGTTTGTCCGATTGCCACCAAAACTCAAAACGAGTTTTGATATCTTAAATCATCAAGGAGTTATTAGCCAATGTACTTGAAAAGGGGTGTGGTCTATCACCAAATAGTTCATCATTTAACAAGACTAGGTCAAAATCTAGTATATGGCTGGACCGTGTATGTGTGTGCCACATGCCATGGCCGATCAATGGTGTAAGTAACTCCACTGTAGACTGTTATGAATAATAGTGGCGGATAAAACTAAACTTAACTTGGCTCTGTGATCCTATGATTTGCCACATGCCACGGCTGACCAATGGTGTAACTCTGTCAGTCAGTCAGTCAGTCAGTCAGTCAGTGAGTGACAGACATTCGCGTTTGTAGGGCTGGCCCCGCTGTTGCGGTCCAGCCAAAAACACTGTCCAGTCAACATGAAATTTGCTAGAAATAATGGGCCTCATTCATGAAACATGCGTACAATCAGATTTGAGTGTACTTACGAACGTTTCCACAAACATTTCAGTAATTTCTTTTCTCACCTGAATTTGTTCTTTGGTACAATCAAAACCTACGTGTGTTTGGAAACATGCGTGAGGGCAGATACGCTGAGGAGACCTGTATGAACAAATTCTTAGGGAATTGTATTAAATCTGAAACATTTAGCTGATTGATCGATAAATTACGATATAAAGCGTCAAAGTCAAATTCCCATATTCTGTAGTAGAACAGAATAAAAAGATATTTCCATACTATTGCTGGCCTACCAAACATCACAGGAGCAATAGCCTCTGTGCATCAAAGCACTGTCTCCAAACTTAATTCCCTGTTTAAATTGCAAACAATAACAAACCAAAAACATTCAATTAATCTGTGACGCCAACCTAAACCTCCTAAATGTGGTTTCCAGCTGGCCAGGATGGAACCAGGTTGGTGACTCACTGGTGCTGCAGAACAGCTGTGTGGTTGAGCGTCTTGACCAGTTTACTGCTGGTGATGCACAGCGCATTGGACTGAATGGAAGTTAAAGTCTCAAGGTGAGAGTTTGTCTCTTGGTGATAGAGGTTATGTGTTGACCACATGTCTAATGACACCCCTGATCAACCCTCAGACCTCTCAGGAGCAATCATATAATTATCATATGTGCACTCGCTCCACTACAGAGCGAACCATGCTGTGCTTGGACACCGCAGGAAGAAAGCTCATGTCAAGTGCCCTTAATGCTACAGTCAAAACCTACAATATTATTATTAGCCTGAAGTCTGATCTTACCATCTGATGGAGGTGCTGCTTGAATTAAACCAGTGTCCGACTCTGCTGATGACTGGACACCTTACAGCGCAGTGCAGTCTTTTATTATTCCCCCAATCGACAGCACCCTGCCTTCCGCCCCCATAGTTAATGAACTCTGCCTATATCGAGTTAGGCTATGGCCTACACTTTATAGATTGTAAATGTATCCTAAATCAAACGGTTTCTTTTTTAAAGAGTAACCAAACCCCATCAAAATCTGTGGTGAAGCGTGACACCTAATGGTGAAAAGTAGGGTACTGCACTGGCCTTCTGCTAATGGCTGGTATTTGTTCCAGGTGATGTCACCTTCCATAGAGTACAACAGGTGGTGACATCACCTGGCACAAAGACCAGCCAATAGCAGATGAGCAGTGCAATACCCTACTTTTCACCATTAGGTGTCAGGCTTCACCACAGATTTGGGTTTGGGGTTCAGTTACTCTTTAAAGAGTAACTAAACCTGGTCGTTGTGCCAGGTGATGTCACCCTCTATAGAGTTTGTGTCGAGGCACTCACACATCTCATCGTTTTAGTAACAGGTGCTTGGCTTGGGATTACAACTTTAGAAAAAGAAAAAGAGAAAAAGCCTGCAGACTGTATCTTGCTTGTAGTACTTGAGTAATTTATTTTGCTATCTTCCGAAATAATTTAAATAAATCAACTTTCATGTCAAAAGTCTTACCAGTGCTTGTGGGTACAAGTGAGAGCCCCTTGGAAAGGACTGAAACTTGCGCGTCAGTCAGTTCCTTATTGGAGAGATTCATTACCGCGTCCTGCTGTAGCTCCACGTCTGTGGTCTGGGCCCATAGTTCTGTCCTTGGCCGCTTGCCCCTCGAGTCGCTGTCTGTGGGGTCTTCCGTGGTAGAGGCCTCGGCGTGCGCTTTGTGTACCTTGTCGGCTGCATAACTGCTCTCCAGGTGGCTGCGCTTCTCCCTAGCATCCTCTCGGGGCTGTCTTCTTAGGGCACTGCCACCTGGTTAAGTTGGTAGCCCTCTGGGTTTCACTTGTACTTAGTGATCTTGAGTGGCTGTAGGTTGTCTCTGTACTTCCCTATGGCCTGTTTAATCAATTCATCTATGGTTGTATAGTCTCGGCCAAGTGTCTCGATCTAAGGAACATTTGTTGAGGATCTCTCCCGATTTGTGAACAAAGGTCTTGTCATTCTTTCCTAATGTAGGCTCCCTCTGTATTCTCAGCCCTCTTAGAATGCGCTTGTTGCGCCAGTATTTGCTCAGAGTGGAGCCAAAAGCCCAGTGGTGCCAAGTGGTGACATCACCTGGCACAAAGACCAGCCAATAGCAGATGGCCAGTTCAGCACCCTACTTTTCACCATTAGGTGTCAGGCTTCACCAAAGATTTGGGTGGGGTTTAGTTACTCTTTAACTACAAAAGTAAGAAAAATGTAAACAAATTTTATTCAGTATTGGGCCCTAAGTACATGGGACAAGGAGTTATTCACTTGGCCATTAGGGAGTGCTACAATTGCAAATAATTAATATCTCAATATAGGCAAGATTTCAGCCAAAAAGTCAAAACGTCATCCGACAAAAAGTTTCTTCGTGGTTCCACTCGTTAGCACTGAGGCTACTGCTTTTCTATGGAAACATGAATTAGAATGTAGTTGTAGTGAGACAGGAATAGCATTTAGGTAAGTCCCAGTTCCATGTCAGGAATGTGCAGGTAGAACTCCATATTTACACGGTGGTCATTTAATAACAAAGTAGCGCATGTTCTACAGAAATCACAGCAAAAAGTCAAATGTGTCCGCTGCCAGTCATGTCCGCAAATCTAGTGTTGATCGGGTAAGAATTTTAGTGTTGTCTGTCTAGCTTGTAATGGGATACCTGTCTACTTACTTAGTTGTTGCTGGTGCTGCTGTGTCTGCTGTATAGTTAATCTATGGACCATCTATGGAACAAGTTCGTTAAAAAAGTAGTTTACAGGCTTTTGATATGTTTCACTCATTCTTGAAACTAATTTGCTTTGGAAACAATTGAAATCATTAACCCACTGACAAACTTTTTCCATTTGTTTTAAGAAAAATGTGATTTTGACATATACCAGATTAATAGACTATAGATGGATGGTTTTTGTGTTGAGTAGAGAAATCACTGTTTGATTCTGCCCTCTGATTTTGTTTCTCCAACAGTCATTCAGGGAGAATCACGAATATGCAGAAGCCCTGAACCATATTTCCATCGTTGGACTATCTTTCTCTATCATTGGCTTGATAATAACAATCATTCACCACATTAAGGAAAGGTAAGACAGGACAGGCCTTTATTTACCTGCCAGAAATTTGCCTTATCTTAGTGTTAGATTGCATCACAGTGCCAGCCTTCAACCTTTTGGCTGTTGGTCATGTTAGCATGTGTGATGTCATGTGTGATTGACGGGACGCAGGTGCAAACGTCACTGCGGAAAATGTAAGCTATTGATTGGAAGATTTATTTTGGAGAGGAATACACAGAAATTGGACACGTAATGACCCAGAAGTGGTGTATTTGTTTACAAGCAGAAAATAGAGGCAGGACGCCCCTTCCTGTCTAGTCTCAGGGGTGCAGTGACAGGACCGTGGAGCAGAAAGTAGCAACAACAAAAATTGGCATTTTCATGCTTTATTTGACAGGGAGATAGTTAGAGAGAGACAGGAAGGTATGGGAGAGAGAGAGGGGAGGACATGCAGCAAATGACCATAGGCAACTTTGCAAAATGTGATTGCCATCTTCTCATTCACACTGATGGATTAAAAATGCATGCATGTAAAAACGGTCTCAATTAACATTAAAGGGATTGGAAATGTAAAAAATGAGCAAAAACTCAAATCACACTGGAATTGTCCTTTTTGGATTGCTTTTCAACTTCTTTAGCTTTCAAAGAAAAACTCAAGAGAGACGTAACGCCACGATTGTGCTGGTGAGTATCTGCATCAGCCTGCTCGCCTTCAGCATCATCTTCCTCTCCGGAGTCAACAACCCCAATGAAGCGAGCAGCACCCAGGTGGAAGCCACCAACACCGAAACCAACACCATCCCTGGTTCAGACGTACATACTGAGCCAGATGACGGCCCGTGCACGGCAGTGGCGGCTCTTCTCCACTTCTTCCTGCTGGCAGCCTTTGTGTGGAACGCACTGTACGGCACCCAGTTGGTGCTTCTCATCCAGAAAACACGCTGCAGTCTTCTGCCCTGCTGCACCTTCCTCAGCATTGCTATTGGATGGGGTATGAGATTCAATACATTCAAACATTTAAAAAGAGCAAAGGCTTTGAGCGCTACTTGGTAATTTGCCTGGCTCTGACTACATTACCTTAGCTAACGTTAAATTAACATTAATTATCAATGATAACTTCTGCATTAACGTTATCTGTTTGCTGTCGCACATTCATAATGATAAATTGTGTTTGGACTAGCGGATAACTTTAGTGGATACACTTAACGTTAGTTAACGTTAATTACCTCAAACGATGTCATGTCCGCAACAAAAGATAAGGTGTCGGGTCGGGTGCAGCCAGGAGTGTTCCAGTGAGCGTGCAAGTTTACAGCAGCGGGGGAGGGGCTGACTAACTGGGAGTGAGAGATGCTTTGCTGAAGCAACAGCGCAAAACACGTTAGAGATCTTTTATGTTATTATGAGAAGTGTAAAAAAAAATTCGGTTCATTATGAAACTGTGGTGGGGATTACCTAGACTATGGCGTGCTGCCATAGTCTAGGTAATTAATGGGAAACACTGTACAGACTATTTTTTGGTAATAGTTGTATAACCTGAAACTCAGTAGAGTTTCTGGTGAAGATTATGTAACCCTAACCATGACCTTTTTGGTGGAACATTAGTCACTTGATAGAAAGTTGAGTATCAGCATTAGACTATCCAAATAAAGTGTAAACCAAGAATGTGCTGAAGAGGGTCTGACTCTGTTGGGATAGCAAAATATGAAAGCCAGCCAAGTTAAAACTGACTGATGCATTTCAGCTTGAATTAACCTTCATCAGGTTGCTCTATGTTCCACATAGGTACGTTTTCACTTTTGAAATTGTTTTTGTGAAATAAAGGCTGACCATGATTCATGTCAATTAAAGTTAAATATTGAAACAAGAACCTTGTTTTAGGACGGTTTCCCTTTCCCTTTTGTAATATGTTTCAACTGTCTTGACTTATATTATATTCTCCTGAATAAAAAAGGTTTACTTTATTTAAACCTGCAAATTATCTACCAGTCCAGAGAGATTATTTGACATTAAAATCCTGGATAAATTTAAGTCTGAAAAAAAAAAAAGGCACGGCAAGGCAAATGCATTGTACCCAACTAGAAATTTGTTTTTGGTTTACCTTGTTAAAATACAGGTCATAGTAGGCCTACAGTATAAAACAAACTGTGATCATTTATAGGCCATATATTTTAAAAGTGCCCTGTGCTATTGGAGGTTCTGCTTTGATGACACTTGTGTAAAGCATGATCCGACTACACGTTACTGTTTTATTCCAGAGCATGTAGAAACTGTTTTTTATTGGCCCACTGTAACTGTTGTTTTGACTTCCTGTGTCATTTTAGGAATACCAGCCGTCATCGTGGCAGTCACACTTGGAACTACCTACACAGTCAACAGACCTCTGGGATACAGACGGGAGGAATTGTGGGTCAATTACAATCATTTATTTCTCTCTGTAATCATTTCTATTCTGTTCTAACGAATCTCCAGGTGGCCAAGTCCTACTTCCCAACAATGTAGCAATTCATCCATGTGGTATGTTTTCAAGTGCTTATTGAGGTCATATTAAGTCAAAGGTATCCTATTTTTTGCAATATTAGTACCAGTCAGAAAAGGCTCCCTTGCATGGCCACTTGCTGCTATATTTTGTTTATGTTGCTTTTAATTTTACATCAATTTATAATTTCCAACAAAAAATCCACCCTAAAACACTTAAAACTGTTAAAAAAACAGCTATTGGCGATGTACCTTGCATATCTGTGTCCATTTTGTTGTTTTGTGTATTTTTCTTCTTCTCGTGAGATAACTGGCCAAACGTAGATCTAAAACATCAACGGTAAACGTCGGGTTTTGGTGTCAGTCTCTCATACCCCTTTTCCACCAACATGGAACGGGTTCTGTTCTGGTTCGCGCACCTAATTTTGAACCGTTCGGAGCATTTAGACCAAAAATAAATTGGTTCGGAACCCGAAAGGTTTGTTCCCAGCTGGAACCGTGACGACATCAGTGGGCGTGTCATATTCTACAGATATAGTAACAGAACAAAAGCTTGCAGGTAATCAATGCGATCTGCCATCTTGTTACTACTGTTTACTTCTGGTGTGCATTGTGCAACTCCCTCCGTTGATGATGCATCCTTGATTACAATGGTTCCACTCAAAACTGGTGGAAACGCGGACTGGTTCGCTAGATAGCACCACGGTTCCAAGAATCCTGAACAGAACCGGTTCAAGAACCAGAGCTAACTTGGTGGAAAAGGGGTATCAGAATGAAAGATTAAGGGCTTTGTTCTAGAGCCGCCATTTTGCACCAACGTTCAACACAATGCAATGCATACACAAGACATGTTGAGTTTTGAGTAAAGGGTGTGGCCACAATCATAGACGTGGCAATGTTCACAAACTAGAACTAGCAAGAAGTTCCCGCCTCTTCTTTGAGGGTTGTTGAAAGGCATTCTGGGAAGCAGGAAATCACTGAAGTAGACGAGGCAGACTGAGGAAAAGTGGGTACACCAAAAAAGTGACAAAATAACATGCATTGGCCATCACAGATTTATGAGAAGTGATCCCAGGAGGAGGATCCCAGGGTAGAACTTTGCTTTTCAAAATGTGATATGTAAATGCCTTGTAATGTATTAGTATTATTGATAGAGAGATAAATGGAAGAATAAAGTAAAATAAAATACGAGGTGATACAAGGCTGCAATTGTACATGGTACTTCTGACTTCAGCATCTCCCTAGGACATGGGACGAGCCTTATATAAAATAATATCATAAAATCAAGCTCACAGCCTTCATCTTGAACATTTTTTACATTAATTGTTCACCAATTGAATTTTCCCTTTTGTTCACTTTGGGAAAACTTCCAAGTCTGACAAATTTGTTTTCCTTCTACAAAACAGCTATTGTTAACAGCATGTTGCTGATACCTGATGATATTTCTCCCTCTTTTTTGTGCATTTCTCTCTCAATAATTTCACTGCTTTTCTTCTTTTGACCCTAAAGTTGCTGGCTTGCAGCTCTGGACAGGGATGGACAGTTTGACTTTGGGAAACCAATGTTTTGGGGGTTCCTCCTTCCAGTTGGTCTGGTCCTCGTCTACAATACTGTACTGTTGTTTCTCCTTGCACTGACGATATGCAGGACAGACCCCAATTTAACAAGGTAAATTCACATGGAGATATACTGTACTCTGTAATGAAGAGTAGAGGTTAAAGCTACAATCTGCCACTTTTCTCCTTGAGACAGGAAGTCTAGTGATAGTGCCACTCTCCTCCTTCCAACCCCGACCCCTGTCAGTCATCTTGATGATGTCATCTAGCTTGAGGCTGAGGTAGCTGGCATTCGTAAAGCCTCCACAACAATCTGCAAGCTACACGTTACTATGGTTACAGCCGTTATTTACTGCCATGGCGACATCAATCGGTGGACTGGGAGTGGAATGATTCAAAACTAGTCATTTCACTGGTCTGCTCAGACAGCTGGAGACAACATATTGTCCCACCAAAATTTCAACAAATGTTAATGTCAAGCCCTTAGCCTTCTGCAACTATTTTCTGACATTATTGCCAATCTGACTTATATATTCCCAAACCATGAGCTAGATAACGTTAGTGTAGTTAGCTAATAGACCAAAGTTGTGAGTTGAATGTATAGCAAAGACTAACAAATGAGAAAAACCAACACTTACTATAATCAACATCAGAATAAATGTCAAATCTTGCTAGAGCTACATTTAGTTGGACAGAGGCTGAGGTAGAAACAAGCACATATCTTGTACAGGCCCATGGCGCATGTGTTCAATTTGATGTGATGCATTGAATGCGATGCTCAGCTAGCGTGATACAGTTCTGTGTTAAATGACCTAATTCCACTAACGTTACTTCAATACCACAAAGTAGTAACATTACCTACCATTTACCTAAAGTTTGTAGGACTACAGAAGACGTGGACTTGTGGCGGTGGTTGTTTAGGATTAATTGCCCTTGCCTACAGTGAGGCTCTGTTCGATTGATTACAATGCTACTGGTCTACTGGTCTGTGCATCACCAAATGACAATCATGACGTAATGTGCACATAAGGTGCATTAGAGATTGATTTAGATCAATTTCTATGTATTGACCAGCTTGGGATTTTGTGGTGACTGCGCGCCGACTGTGCCACATGTATGAGAAACAAAGACGCCAAAGACGCCCTCTGGCATCTGTTAGTAACAGTATTTGTAAACAGTAACACTTTTTAATTGAAGATGTGTCAAACTGCTCAACACTCAGATATAGAGTTAACATGAGTGCAGTGTCAAGACATATTGCCCCTGTTTTTCACTGAACTCCATCGGACACTGGTGTCACTGTAGGTAAGGACAAGTAATTAATTCTATTAAAATTAATTGCACTACTGTATGTGTAAATTCAGAGAGCTCCAATCCATTTTCCATGCCAGATTTTATGCCACAGCACCTGTTTTATGGTACTGGGCACTGCCCACGAGCCTGAAGGTGTTGCCATACATCTTATTGACTTTCAGTCAACTTTCAATTTCTATCTTCTGGAACCTACATGAGAATAGGGTCCAGTACCATCAAATGTTTCAGTTCCTGACAGACAATGTTCACCACAAGCTGCATTCGCGGTCCGGCTAAACTAGGCATACCTAGTTTAACTAGTTTAATCCAATGTTACTATCAGAACCTGTCAGGAATTTTTGATAACAGCTATCATGCAGTATAAACTTTATCATGTATTTATATCTGTAATGTTTTACTCCCGATAATAACCTCCATTCACCAACTCTTTCTGTTGTGCAGTATGAGGCGGACGTCTTTGAGGAAGAAGTTCCTCATTAGTTTTTCTGTCGCTGTTTTACTGGGCCTTTCCTGGATACTGGGCTACCTGATGCTCAGCACCAGCAAGGAGCAAGAAGAGGCCCATCTCATCTTAAGCATTGTCTTCTGCTTCTGTACCACCACACAGGTAGGTTTAATTTATCATTATAAAGTAAATGTTGATTGCACAGTGTAATGGCTATAGAATAATGACACCATCGCGTTTAGATTGGTTCCTTATAAGCCTCGCTTTCAGTATGCAATTCTGTCTGCCACCGGGTACGATCTCCTGGGAGAATGAAGGCTTGATTTATGGCACAAAGGAAGTGCGTCATCCATTGCGCAACCAAAGGAGGAATAGGATAGGTTTTCCCCGATAGCTATCTAATGGTACTGCTAGCAGCCAGAAAACAAACCAGGAGCTACAAGGAAGCCAGGATCAGCCAGAAACAAACATTTGTTTCTGGAACAAAAGAAACAAATATCTAACTATGTTTGTTTCTGGCTGCTAGCGTTAGCTAGTGTTAGCAACATTAGCCATGTTGCTAACGCTAATGCTAGCAGCCAGAAACAAACAAATGATCCATTGTCCGTTTGATAATCTAAACAAAAAACATGTTTTCTTGCAGTGGCCTTTCTAAAATGAGCAGTGGTGAAAGTTACTATATTGTATTATGATCAAAGAGTTGATAAGCAGACAGATGGTTTGTTCTGTTGCACAGAGCTAGACTCTAATGGAAAGAGATCCGGTTGTCTTTGCGACAGCAGAGCAAACAACAACAAAACCACTTGGAAACGCTAGGGGGGGACAACGGGGGTAAAGTTGCAAAGTTGTGTGTATCCACTTTAAATCTAAATATTAAATCTAAATGTTAATTCTAAATGTTAAATCTTAAATCTAAATGTTAAATGTTAAATATAAAGGTTAAATATTAAATCTAAATGTTAATTCTAAATGTTAATTCTTAAATCTAACTGTTAAATATTAAATATAAAGGTAAAATATTAAATCTAAATGTTAAATGTTAAATATAAAGGTTAAATATTAAATCTAAATGTTAAATCTAAATGGGGCACCGAATGTAAATCTAAATGTTTAGAAAATATGCAACTTGCCCACGCCCCTTGCAGTATGAAGCTGAAGTTAGCTCCTGATTTGTAGCTCCCCCTTTGCGGGTATTGATGTGCAAGAGGGAACGAGTTGATTTTTTAGAACATAGTTTTTTTTATGACAAACGGGGAATACTTTGTTGCCACTGGTACTGTGACATGTTTATTGATCGAAAAGAATGTATTTGTAATTTGTAATCTACAAATATATTGTAGACTATATGCCATATAGACTGTATCAAGAAATATAGGATTCAGTCAGGCCCAAATAGATTTGCATTTAAATACAGACACACCACATGAGCAACATAACAACAAATAAATGGTGTGATATTTTAGTAACAGAAAATAGATCTTAATCTTTGATGACATATAATTACAACTCGTCTCCATGTTTTCAGCTGTCCACTAGACCATGAAAACGACTTTAGGCCAGACTCAAAACAGCATTATCAGATAGTCTATGTCCTATTTAGTATATAACATGCATGTTTTGGGGGGCGCAAGGCAAGGCAAGGCCGCTTTATTTGTATAGCACATTTCATACACTTCAAAGTGGAAGCCTTTATGGAAGCCTTCAAAGGGCAATTCAAAGTGCTTTACAGGGTGATAAAAATTCAGTAAAGGTAAAAGATTTACAATTAAAAAGTGCAAAAGTACAGACAAGAGATACAAGAGATAAAAGAAAACTAGTGCAGTTCAAATCAAATGAGATAGAAAGATGAAAGAACACAATAAATTCTCCCACTTTTAGATGCACATTGTGAGTGAACCCATATGTTTTTCTGTAATTTTCTTTTCCCCTGTCCTTCCTGATTCTACTCTTGATCTGATAGTTAGGGGGCCAATTCAGAATTGTGCTTCTGATATGACCTTTGCTAACATGTTTGGGTAAAAGCTGACAACATATTTTTTTGGTTAGAGGGGACCCATAGAAGAAGTTCTAGGGTGGTTGTCATCTTGAATTTTTTTTCTGGTGACTTTTAGAAACCCTTTAATATTTGAATACTCAATTCATGCTATATGGTCAAATGGTCCAATTTAACATAATATGCATGTGCTTAATTTTTCATTTTGAAATATTTTTTTTAATTTTATATTAAAGGACATAGATAAAAGATCAATAAGGGAAGTTATTTTGAATGTTATTGCAATATTTTTGTTTTCATTATGGTAAAAGATACATTTGAGGCAACTTCTTTAGGGGTGTTTTTGACATAAAAAGATTGTTTACTCTGTTTTGTTTTGAGTATACATTAACTTACACAATGCAAAACATCACACCAAAAGGGATAACATAGGCCTAAGACAAGACTTTGAAAATATGAACATTCAGAACATTGTCATGCTAAATAGGCTGAAACAATACAAATGGATATAACGTGACAACACTCAATACTGATGTGGCTAACTGTACCTGAGTATTATCTTACCAGTAATGGAAACATTCTATGTAATCAATAAATAAGAAGCATCGCTGCAGTCTATAGTATGGTCAAATTTGAAAACAAAAATAATAAAATGTAATACAATTTCTGTGTACATTTAACACAACGGCTCTGTGAATTTCACATCATACTTCGGGGCACTAATCCTGATCAAGGTCTATTTCTTCGTTGTCAGTTTCTTCATTGTCAAGTGAGTTCTTGCACCAAGCTGCACGGGCGCATCCACATGCCCCACTGCAATACATTCCTCTTCTGCGACAGAGACAATGCCTGGTACTGCACTGATTTCCACTTTCCTTGCATCCACAGATTGTCAGCTCCAAGCATCCGGCCTGTACAGATTCCTTGGTTAAAAGCTGGGGGACCAGCATGCCATCCACCATGTGCCAACCACAATTGATTGGTGAGGGCAACTGTGGATGGGTCACTAGTGACTGTTTCCAAACCTTTGTTTGATAGTGGGCCCTCATGATGTGCAGAGTCAAGGCATCCCTTGTTGGTGGTAAAGCATCAACATTGGCTTTCAGTTTCCGAAACAGGGCACAGCGAACTACATGGATTGAGTTGCTGGTTGACTTTGGGTCATACAGTTTGCATACAAACTGTTCTGCCAAGGATAGAGTAGCTGGACTTGGTACTTCATCCTCACCAAAGTTGTGGAGAAGGTGAGGGCACTGCTGGAACACTTTCCATGCAGTCCTTTTTCCTATTCCGGTGAACTGGCTGGTAGTGTCACATCCAGTGATAGCATGAAATGCCAACAGACCATTAAGCATCTCATTTGGCATTTTGATATCATGAACTTTGATGTAGCGTGGTTTCATGGCTGTTCCTGCTTTCATCCAAATCTCTTGGCTCAGTTGGTGTGCAAACACAAGAAGTAACACCAGCACATCTGTGTCCCGGCACTGAATGATGAGCCTCTGATACCCTTTGGTTGTTGCATCAGCTGCATGTAGAAGTATGCGCGTATCGGCTTCTTCATGTGCAGCCTGTAGGTGAGAAACATCAATCCCAGCTGCTGATGCCACCTTTTCAGGATCAACAAACCCTCCACTAATAACAATTTCCTGACCATAATTGTGCACGTGCTTCTCAAGCTCATTTGATAGGAACTGGGTCAGGTTGGCTTTGTTTTCATCCATTTCAATGAAGCTATTCCAGTTAGCAGGTAGCTTTACATCCCTGCTACTCACAATGGTGCGAACCTTTCGCAGAGTAGTGCTGCGTTTAGCTCTTGTTCCACTCTTTATGGAGTTCTGTTGGTACTGATCAAACACTAGATCCACTCTGGTGATGTTCCCATGTAGATTAGTTGTCACTCTCTGTGTGAACTCATCAGCATAATCCCCAAAAGTTGATGCATTTTGAGGTTTTCCCATTGCTCTTACTAAGGCCATTCCATCAATGATAGTGCATGTTCTCACATTGGATGGACTGAGCTCTGTTTCCTTTGCACCAACTTGTAGTATGGTGGCTAAGTCAGCTTTGTTGGTAGGTCTGAGAACTGAATCTGTTGTGGCAAGTGACAGGGGGACTGCACACAGTTCCTTTTGGAGAAGCTCATCCATGTTGACCTCTCTGCCACTCTCCATGGATACAATGATGTGGTGGAAAACATTCCTGTCAGGCTTCACACACTTGGCTCTGAGTTTTTCAAGCTTGGCATCTGTGATGTAGAGGCTTGAGAATGTTTTCGGTTTTCTCTTGGTGAGGCTGTCATGGAAGTCTGTGTTCCTTGTGGCCAGTCGGTTTTTTACAAACTCGGTGATCATTTGTCTGCCAGACTCTGCAGCATTTGCAAGGTCCTTCAGTATATCTTCTGAAGCAACATCACCAGTTGTCAGAGACACTAGATCATACATATTCTCCTGTTGGAAGACAAGGTATCTCTGGAACTGGTCTACAAGTTGAATGACATCATTATGATCCCTTTTGAGTCTTGATGGAAAACAGTCTTTGTGGGTGTTTTCATCATCGTCGTCCTCATGTGTCAGTCCAAACAGTGATCTGGTATCCTCTGCCAAGGATGCACGTTCATTGTAGGTGATGGACCAACGGTTTCTAGCTGTCTCATTTCTAGTGATGCCTATCAATCCTCCAGCAACCTTTCCAGTTTTGTTGATGTGCTCAAGGCGAAGGTCAAAAGGCACCTCATTGAAGCTGTGTTTGGTCTCCTTGGCTACAAAATCACCATCTAGGAAGCCCTGGTAGACCTGTGGTGCTGTCTGTGCCAGATGTTCCATGTCTGCTATGAATACAGCACCCCATCTTGTATAATGGGTGTGATCATAAGCAGCAAACCAGGGCATCATGCTCTTGAAGGCTGACATGTACAGGTTCCAATCACCACACCTCAGTGCCCGTGTGAATGCCAGGAGAATAGACACAAGGTCCATGTATTGTCTCCAGAAGGTAAAGGTTGGCTTGTCTTCATTAGCCTTGTCAAACTCTGCAAGGAGATCCTGAATCTCTCCAACTTTCAGCACAAGATCCTCATAGCATGCTGCAGCTGCTTCAATTTCTCCACTTCTTAGGTGCTCTGACAGTGCATCTGCCAGCTCAAAGCAACTGTTGTCTATTGTGCTGTCATTATCCTCCATCCATTGCAGAAAGCTTGGCCACAATATTCTCCAAAGTGCTTCAAATGCAAGTTTGTGTGCACGGGCTACACGGTTCCATCCCTTTCCCTTCATGATGTTTTCAGCTGTGTTCTTTCCAAACACACCACTTTCCTCAAGAATGTCCCTCAGTCCAGAATCAGCAAGATGCTGGCCAATGACCTTTGAAAAGTTCATCTGCACATGAAAGCCACCCAAGAGAATAACCATATTCTCACACTCTTTTTGGTGGTACCACTGAAGCATCTTTGCTTTGCAGTAGAGCTGCTCATCAAAGGTTATGATTGTGTACCTTTGGCCCAATTTTGTAGTCATTTTGTGGCAGTTTTGTAACACTGTCCAAATTGTGTCATAGTCATGTGCTGGAGAATTTATGATGGGCATCATTCCAGCTACTGTTTTTGGGTGATCTGATTTTGACATTAGGTGGTTGAAGCCACTCCAAGATGGAACAACTTGATCTTCTGAGTTCTGTAGTCTGCACAGAATCCAGGCAAGATCCTGGTTCTTTGATTGTGTAGTTAGTTGTGTGTCTGCATCATAGAGTTCTGGTGTAACTTGCCCAAGAAATCTTGGAGGGGGCTTCTGGGATTCCATTTTAGCATCCTTGAGCTCAAACAGCCCTGGTGGAACTGAGACTGACTTTGCTCTGCCTGATTTCAGCTTTATTTTAGGGGTTTCTTCTTGAGGCTCACTTCGTCTGAAAGCAGCAGTCTGGGAGGCATGAAAGGTTCCTTTCCCATCAAGGGTCTCCTCATTTATGTCTATGTTGTCATTTGCATACATGATGTATCCAGGGAGCCTTGCCTTGACAAAGTTTAGTGGAATAAATACTTCACAATTGTCAAAGTATCGCTTCAGAGCCTCATTTGCTATAGTAGTATCTGTCCTCAACACTGACTCATAGCTTATGCTGTGCCCAGCAGCATGAAGTAACTGCACTAAGTCCTTTGAGCGTGTAGCTTGGTGTACTGCAACTCCAATTCCAATGTGTTTTGGTGTTGGTTTCCGTCCACCAGATGCTAAGAAAACAATGTCTTGAGCAATGCTGAGTAGCTTTGTGTTCAGGGTTTGTTCATCCTCATTTTCTTGGTCACCATAACTGTCACCAATGCAAAGGAGTCGTAACAGCAGGTACAGACTCTCAGGCACAACTTCTTCTGCATGATGCTGATCTATCCCACCGATGACATCATGTCTTGGGGACTCCCTGATGTCTGCCTTGATCTTTAATGACACCCAGTACAGCCAACTCAGTATCTCAGTGTCCATATTGCCAGTTTCACAACTAGCCATATTCATCCCTTCAGTGTTATCTTGGGATTCCTGTACATCATCCATTGTTTTCTTTAGGTTATGGAGAGCAGCCTGAGCTGTCATTTCAGGAAATATCAATATGGGCTCAGTTGGGCTCAGTGAATGCACAAATAATGCTTTTCCCTGAAGCAATTTGTCAAGTTTTGTCTTGAAATGCTGACTTCTGTATACTCCTGGTTCAAAGTCAAAGTCTACAATGAGTTCACAGTATCTTTCCCAAACTGTTTTCAAAGAGTATATTTCACCTCTGGCAAGTCCTGCTCTAAGCTCATCTGCCACATTGTGTAAGCAAATGGTATATGGATTATCTACATCTGCTCTTGCTGAAGTGCTTTGGTACTTCCTCAAGAATGCCCTGTAGCAGATAAGATGATATTTGCCTTCTGCGGCAATCAAGTCATTGACTCCAGCAAGCCTGCATCACAATTCTGTGTCTAGCCGAGCTAGGCGAAGAATCTTTTCAGATGTACTCAAGACTTGGATGTTGTGAAGTTTGTCCCCAGCCTCATCCTTCTGACAAAAAATACATTTTCCCCAAGTGACTGGAGGCATTGAACTTCTACTGGAGCGAGGGCAGCAGCTGCTTGCATGTGAGTCCTTTTCTTCACGTGAGTATGTGGTTGCATGTGTGCTTTCAAAGCGCTTCTTAAGACGAGCAATGGCAGTGACATTGGTAAAAGCAGCATAGCATGTTTTGTGCCATTGGATCTCTTCAGTTTCCGTGTCCAGAAACTCCTGAATTCGATCCAGAGTATCAACATACTCCACATCTTTGTATTTCACTCGTTCACTTGCTCTGAGTCTAATGCACTTCAGTCCATCCTCAGATGCATTTCTTAGCAGTTTATCTTGCCTGTTTTTCCCATAGTCATGTTGACAAATAAAGCATTTTTGCCAATTAATGTCACTTGCTATTCCTCTTTTTCTAGACACTACAGCTCCCACTGGCTCCATATCGGCTCAACTGAAAGGCAAAGAAATATTTATCACCACTCTAGCCAGCACGAACTACTATCAGCATTAGATTATACAACAGTTAGTTCCGGACGAGCAATTTGATTGGACAAGAGGCATTAATAATTATAATTATATTAATATAGAGCTTTTCTAAGTACTCAAAGTGCTTCACGTATGGGGGGGGGGGGGGGGGGGGTCCATCTCATTCGAAGGACGGTGCTCACTCACAGGACAGAGTGCCTATCTCTGCCCTGGGGCATTGGGGATATTATTCATGAGACCAGAGGGAAGAATGCCTCCTACTGGTCTTCCAACACCACTTCCAGCATCAGGTGGTCTCCCATCCAAGGACTAACCACAACCAGATCTGCTTAGTTTCCCAGACAAGCTAGCGATGTGATGCAGGAGCTATGGTGCTGGCTATAAATTATATACAGTATAACAGTACTGGGATGCTGTACTGTAGCCTATGTATCACTCCACTTCACAGGTGTTCTAATGTAACATTGATTAGGCTGCGTTCACACTGCGTTGTTTTTTTGTGTGGAGAAAGCTACCTGGAGCTTCTTGAGAGGAGAAATAAAAAGCAGCTCACCACAACGTCATCTGACGTTAGCTGAGTAGCTGGCAGGCTAACCAGCTGGTTAGTACTTCTAGCAGACAATACAGTGTTGTGCAACAAACAAATGCTTACCAGATATTCCCAGTACATGTCCACACAAAACTCTAACTTCATTTACACCTAGTTTATGAACGGTCAGCTGAGGCTGAAGATTGGGGAGAAAGTAGGCTGAAATGGTCTGTGCTAGCCTAAAAGTAGCTAGCTAGCTTGCAGGCGGGAAACAGTTTACCTGTTGCTTAGCAACACTTGGTAGTGGAATCCTGAGGGAACTGTTTTTGTTGGCAGAGACAAATAACAGACAAAAATCATCTGTTGTCTCAAATTACCATTACTTGATGAATAGCTTTGTTCATACAACTATTGTATAAAAGCAATATCACAGGAGAGGGAGTGCTGTTGTACTGTGTATCAGCACGGCTGTGATTCGGTTGAAGGCACGAGGCCGCAGGCCGAGTGACAAAGATAATCAGCCGTGCTGATATACAGTACAACAGCACTCCCTCTCGTGTGATATTGCTTAATAATACTTGCACATGAGATGCATAATATTGCAAATTTGCTCAAAATTACAGCAGCAAATTTAAAAGAATTTGACAGTATTGTGAAAAAAGTCCGATTTTACCAACTTTAAGTTTACAATGATAAAATGACCCAAAATTAATTTTCTGAGATGACAACATGGCTAGAACACATGTAAAGGGGTTATATATTAATACTGGATAGGTTGTCTGCTTTTACCCAGAGGCGTTATCTTAATTTGCAATATCAGTTTTGGCCCCCTGACTATGATATTTACGTCAGATCTCACTGCCTAAGACGGACGAGAATCATAGATTCTCCTCTTGGTCAAAAACCCTCACCATCCACAGATGGATGAGGATTCATACAGGGTAAAGCTCTGCCCCCCCCCCCCCCCCATATAGTGTTCACTCATGCACAAGTAAGCATTACCTGGACAAGACCAAATGAAAATTCATACTTGCCCGTGTCAGCTCTGTTGGGATCCTGCCATTAGGCAATGTAAAACAAGAAAGTTTTTAGCTTTGACTTAAAAGTGGTCAGAGTTGGGGCCTGTCTAATATCATCTGGGAGGTTATTCCAGGTCTGTGTTGCATGATAACAAAGCTCTGCTTCACCGTGTTTGTTCTAAACTCTTGGGACAGCCAGTAGGCCCAGATGTCCTAAGGGTCCTAGAAGGTTCATATGGCACAAGCATGTCAGAAATCCCAAGCTTTCCAATGACCCTAAACGCACCACGATTGGAATGCTACAACGTCCGCCATTTCTGGGGAAACGTAGCAGTCAAACTTAACATTTTACAGTCACACTGACAAAAATCTGTGTTCTTGCCAAAATATTTCACCAAAGCTTATGTTATTTTCGCCAAAAACGGCAGATTTTAGTAGTGTTTCTACCGTACGTTTGAGATCATAGCGATCTTCCGGGGATTTTCACCAGCCATTTCAGTCCAGACAGACTGGAGCTCTATGGTGGGAGCTCTGGCTCTTCGTCGCCACCTGGTGGTTGTATCGAAGTAAGTTACTAACGTATTAAGTATAAACGTTAAGTGGTATTAAAAACAGAGAGGTTTGATTCAGTTAAGCACTAAATATGTCAGCTATCTATCGATAACTAGCTAGCTTGCTTGCATGCATATAGTCCTTCTCAGTTGCGCTCCCGTTTTATTGATATTCTGAAATGAATTCAATGTAGCCTGCTAGTGGCTTTGATGCGATGTGACGCTGGCACGCAATCCGAGCTACAAGGACTGCTGCAGAGACCACTGAGGCTTTTAAAGCAACCTCAAGATTTTGAAAGTAGCAGCACAAATGCCATGGTGGCTGTAGGGCATACGGGCATCACAGCCAGACCGAGGGGCAACGATGGCCATGGCCGTCGTGGCCGCTGTGAAATTCCTACCCTGATGAGGATGATTAAGCATATCCCAATTCAGGTCGCCTAGTAGCACAAACTTAGAGGAGGTATGGGGGGCAATTAGGTCACTAAAGTCAGGGAGCAGGCATGAGCAGAGGGTGGTCTGTAACATCCAGGAATAGTGAGAGAAAGATTTCTTCAGAGATTGATCTTTAAGAGCAGCAACTCAAACTGTTTGGTGACCTGATTTAGATAAAATAACAGAACATTGTAAGTTGTCCTAGCAGTAAATAACAAGAGATCTTCGGTTATTTGGGCCCCGGAATGATAGCAGATGTTTTGAGGCAAGCAGGCACAGCACACTGGACCAGCAAGGATGGAGAAAGCTGCTCAGCACAGTGCCTGACTGTTGCTGGTGAGATACAATACAGCAGAGGCTGTGGTTTCTTAAGCCAGGACTCAGAGATGACTAAAACATCAGGATTTGAAGTATGCACATATGCCTTTAGCTCGTCAAGTTTAGGAAGAAGGCTTTGGATATTTAAATGCATTAGTCTAAGACTTTTGCGGTTATAACAGCAATCAAAAGTTAATATTTTAACATCGGATTTATGAGTGTTGTTTACAGAGGAGAGACAGTCACTACCAAGAGAAACGTAAGGGCCAGGGTTTAAATGCACATTACCAGAAATCATCAGCAGTAACATGATAAACCGTGACTATACTCCCTGCGTTTAGATAGTTGTGTGCACGAGGGAAAGTTCATAAAAGGCTTGAATGGAAACACAACATGGTATAATTGTTGTTTCAATAACAAACAAGCAAGCATCAGAATAATGTACAAAATGTTCCAAACTGGTAGCCTAAGTAACACAGTTACCGCAAATGAAATGTCTGCTGTGTGGCGCTTCTTTGAGGTTAATGAATATGATTCTAAAACTGCAAACTGCCAGTTTTGCAAAGCTAAGGTGTCTTGTGAGGGCTTGAAATAAAAAAAACAAGCTAGTAAGACGTAACGTATGCACCAGTCAAGCAACGCAGCACCCCACCAACCCGAATCCACTGCGACTCCGGAGGATGAGGTGTGGAGCAGGAGCCTCCGGGACGCGGTGCATCCAGTGGGTCGATGGTCTGGGAGAGCGGTGGGAATTGTTCCTCAGCGAGGGCTCTGGCAGACAGGTCCTGGGTTGGAAGTGTTGAGGCAAATAGCGCAGACTGGTACAGCCCGCTCCCCACAGCGCCGGTTAGAACAGTGGCATTAAAAGTGTCCAGTATGGGGCGCCCCGGTGACTCACAGAGTAGAGCGCGTACCATAAGGCTCAGTCCTTCCCGCAACGACCCGGGTTCGAATCCAGCCCACGGTCATTTGCTGCATGTCCTCCCCTCTATCTCTCTCTCTCCATACCTTCCTGCCTCTCTCTACTGTCTCTATCAATAAAGCATGAAAATGCCTAAAAGTGCCCAGTATTTTGGCGTTTGGCCAGTGTCCTGATATGGGCATGTAACTCGATAACTTTCTCCTGCAGCTCCCTTGTCACATTTTTCACAAATAAAATTGATGGTAAAATCCTGAGTTGACTACTAAAAACATATCACAGAGCTCACATTACAAAACCTTCTTGTTGTCAGACTTGGTCGGTGAGCCCGGGGCAGGCATTTTGAATGTGGAGGTTGCAGCAGTTTTAAGTAGGCCAGCAGTAGGGCAATCCCACTAGAACCCGTTAAAAGACAGTAGACGACGTGAAAAAATGCCGTTAAATCAAGTTCAAAACCAATAAAAACAGATAAAAACTTTAAAAAATAAATAAATAATTAAATATGCTAAAATGCACTGGGTACTGGATGTGATTTGTCCTGTTGAATCAACAGAGAACCAAAGTATAAAATCCAATGGGAGCCAGGAGAACAGGGATAAATAAATAATTGTGTAAAAAGTTATCCTGTTCCAGGTAAGAGAACTGTCTTTGTATTCTATGATGCCTGCGAAGGTAGCTGTGGATGACCAATCGGAGGACCAACAATCAACAACAACCCAGGACATTCGGAAATGTAGTACAGTAAGGATAAAACTGTAGCTGCCACGGCTAGTTAGTTATTCAGTGTTTTTATTTTAAATCCAACAAGCTGTGCAAGTAAAAAACAAACAAACTCGCCACACACATGTACACACATGCACCGAGCAAGGAGTTGGTACCCTACCTCCGAAGGGCTAACCTGGATAGCATTCAGGTACCAATCTATGGAGCCACACCAAACAGCACTACAGCTAAGTTGACAAATCAGAAGACAAGTGGAGGCTTACCCTTAGCGTTGTCAGCCACCGAGTGAATGATAACCAGCTGACCGGCGGGATATCACAGAACACAACGGCCACAGTAGGCAGCCCAAATGAAGAATGTAAACTTTCCCCTGAGATGCTAACCACCGGGTGACTAGCAATCAGCCCGCCGGCAGAATCAAATGTTAGATGACGCGTAGGCAACCGCAATGATTCGGCACAGAACAACCAGCCAAGGCTTCACCAGGAGAAAGGCAACAGGTAGCAGCGACCACACTCCCGCACGAGCAGCGTGAACAAGCAGTGTTGGCTCTATTGTCTGTGTCCTGCACCCAGTGAAAGGCAGACCATTCCCCGATTCCAAGTGTCGGCAAAAACAAACTCCTGCACACCCTCCTCCTCTGCCCATCCACTTTTAAAAAGAAAAAAAGTGTCGACGACCTCCTTGAATTTTCAGGTCCCCTTCTACTCTGTACTGGGGTGACATGTACCAAACCACGCACATACATTCTTCTCTCCTCCCAGTTCATTTAATTCACATAATAAAAGTAATTAGTTACTAGGGAAAGTAAGTTTTGCATTACTTTTAAATGTCTGCTTCAATTCTCTTATTACACAGCTATATTATTTTAGTGTTGCTGTGGCACAGTGTGGGACAAGACAACTGTCAAATTTTATTTGTAGTGGAAGTAGTGGAACAATAAAACACAATAGATATGTCTTGATAGGCGTGTTTATTGTAGCCACGACAGGCCTTCAAATCAAGCATTAGCACACTGCGTGGGCTGAGTTACCGCACCGGTAGCAGTGTTGCTAGCTCTTTTCCAAGGAAAGTAGCGATTGGCTGCTCAGAAAGTCACTAGAAGTCGCCAGATTATGTCATACGATAATTTGCATATCAATATATAATGCTGCACTTGTTATGCACGCCGCGGCGTAGCCCGTTTTAATATATGTGCTGACTCTGCCCACCCGGGCCAGTTTCAGCGTATGTCGGTATCATTTACAAGTGGACCCTATCCTACAGTCACTGCTCTCAGCAGAGGGAGGGAGCTACGCTGTGTGTGGGAAGCGCTGTTATCATCAGACCTCTCTGGATTAGACAAGCAAGTAGAGAAAACCGGCATCTATGGGTTCAAATCAAGGCCAATATGTTTGAGTTGAAAAAGAAAAAAGTTGTAAATGAAACAAAAATTATTGTTACCAAAAAGTAGTCATTGTAAGTTAAAATCAAGAACCAAAACCATGATGAACAAAATAATTACGAGATGAGCAAAACAATCAGTTCTAAACCTGTAAAATATTAAGTTAAGTAAAAATACCGTTGACCAAATACATAATAAAACATTTTTTAAACCAAAAATAAGTTGTGTTTTTAAAAAATAGTCTTTTTGAATTTCAAAATGTTCTAGCTACAAACGTATGACTTTTTATACAACACAATCTGCCATATGGATTTTTATACAACATCTTCAAACAATTTGACACCTGCATCAAATTTTCAGCAATCTCTTAAAAAAAATGTGAAAAAATAACTTACTTGTGGCTCACGGTTTGCAGCCATCGCGCTGACCGGTCTGTACTAGCTGCGCAGTACAGGCAGCAGCGACAAGCCTGAACTGCTCCCCCCTCAGAGACCCCCCTGTCACCCCCCCTCCACGTCAAGACAGGGCCAAAATCACAAGATCATCAAGAGAAAACTGAACTTGAGAAAGAAAAAAAAAGATTTGTGAATGACTGAAACAAAGTCCGCAAAGAGAAAGATTGACAAAATACTTAAAGCTAGAACATTTTGAAATTCAAAAAGACTATTTTTTAAAAACACATATTTTTGGTTTACATTTTTTTTTATTTATGTATTTGGTCAACAGTATTTTTACTTAACTTAATATTTTACAGGTTTAGAATTGATTGTTTTGCTCTCAACTCGTAATTATTTTTTTCATCATGCTTTTGGTTCTTGATTTTAACTTACAATGACTACTTTTTGGTTACAATAATTTTTGTTTCATTTACAACTTTTTCTTTTTCAACTCAAACATATTGGCCCTGATTTGAACCCATAGACATCAGCCATACCAATTTATTGCCAAATGCTTTGGGATTCAACACATTAACATGACTTCCCATGGTCAGAAAAAGTCGCCAGATTTGTCGCTAGTCGCTTTTGAGTCACCAGGGAGGTTGGTAGTCTTTTGATTCACTTGCGCCACCGCAAAGTCGGATGATCATAAACCGGATAATCCAGTAACGAGCCCATTTAAATTTCAGTAATTGTAATTGCGCTATTTAATTTGAAAAAGTTAAAAATTAGTTACATTACTAGTTACTGCCAAAACTAGTGGAATTACAGTAACTTTGTAACGCGTTATTCCCAACACTGATTGTGACGTCTGCATCCCTGTCAACATCATGAGAATCTTAAAAAATACAACAGAAAAAAGTGTGTGTGTTATCCAGCTTATCCACTGTGACTACAGCAGTGAAATGTGCACATCTATCTCAAACTCATTAACACTCATTGTACATTGTACACATTGTACACATACAAAAATGATTGTAATATCAAGTTCTATACAACTCATCAATCATTGCATTATTCACGCTACCTGCATCCAATTCAGACTCCTCTCTCTCTACACTCTCCAGCAAAGTCTCCTCATCCTCTCTTTCTGAGCTGGAATCACCTCTCCCTACTTCTGGCTGTGCCTCGCACTCACTCTATCCATCTGTGCTGTCACTGTGTCTATTGCTGGATTTAACTGTTTTGCCACCTCATATGACACACTGACAGTGACTCCTGTAAAAAAAAAAAAATCTGAGTCATATCAGCAATAAATTTGTTGTTACTCAAGTGCCCTACACCTCAAAGGCTAAGGTTAGACAAGCTAAAATTCAACAGTTGAACTAACATTTAACAGCAAGCCAGATACAGTAGATAACTACATCGCTAGCTGGTGAATAATTTCCTGCCAATGTTGTATCTTACTGGGTTAGCGAGCCTGTATTACTCTGACAGAAAATGTGCTAGCTAGCTAGCCTAATGCTGACATCAGCTTAGTTTGCCTCAACAAGTAGTTACTGGTTACAGCATCATTGAGGCAAAAGGTTGCTAGATAGTCAAAACATCTGTAATCATCACACTTGAATTACAATATCCAGTTACAGTATTCATCTAGCCAATGTTAACTAACGTTATCTACTGAAGATAGTCCTAAGTTACTTTCTACAAAGTGGCAAGTGATCTAAAGTTAGTGAGCGATATAACGTTATTCTGATAGTTTCTAAACATTTCATTTTAACATTAACATGTTAGCTTACGCCAGTTAAACTGTCATTTTAATGTACCCGTATCAATTTTACCTCTGGTATTAACACTGTGATGATAATGAAGTGCACTAGGTTACTGAGGAGGCTAGCTAGCAAGCTATGTGCTAGCTAACGTTAGCCTCAAACTACTGGGCCTATATTTAATCTGTGATCACAATTTTAACATCAGAGATAAATTTGATAAACAGGTATAAAAGGACAGAGTTTTAACTGAGTTTGCAGGCTAGAACAAATTTGAAAACATTTACTGAGCAACTTACCTTAGACAAAGTCAGGCAGAATCAGCTTGAACACTGTTTATTCTGCTACTTCCTTTGATAAGAAGGCAGGGTGGAGTTATGAGGTTTTGCCGACAGGTTGAGAGGCCAATGGAGTTACGAGATTTAGTCACAAGCTCTTTTTAATACCGTTTAATAAAAATGGACAAAAATGGAGATACAAGGTTTTCGCCCGACAGCGACTACATGCTATGTTACTTTATTTCTACTTTTCATAATTTAGGCCTTTCATTGTTATTTTTGACTTATTGAAATACTGGCCTGTATAATATGGTCAAATTATTATTATTTAATTATTATTATAGGCCAATAGCCTACTAGACGGCATAAATGACAAGTACTCAGATCGGTCGATCCACTTAATCAAGTAGCCTACTCGGTACGGTTCTAAAGAAAATGGTATCGGTACATCCCTATTTTGTGTGCATTATTTACTTTTTATTTTCTTTTAAATTGTGAAGCACTTTGTACTTGTAAGTTTATAAATAAACCAACTCACTTTATAAATAACATGTATTATTATTTTTAAATGAGCACTATTATAAATTAACTCATTTTGGAATGCCCTGCCAAAGCAGCTAGGCAGTCTAATTCAATATCATCTTTCAAATCACTTCTTTAAATGCAATTTTATAAACTTACCTTCATGTCATGTTTTCTTTGGAATCTTGAAAACTATTTTTATTTAATTCTTTTATATTTTACTACTCATAATAAAGCATTTTATGCCTCCTTGTGAAACTCTGCAAACTCTGATCAAATCATTATTGTATGATGAGAATACTAGTAACAGTTTCATCCGCATGTCACTCTCAGCCACTGGGAGCTGACCAGTTCAACTACAGTCTCCTGCTGGTGGCCACTGAGCAGCTCCATTGCAGTTGGCAGTTAAGTGTCTTGCTCAAAGGCACCTGTGATAATTGCTGAGGGAGGGCAGAGGTCTCTTTTTCACCTCCTGAGCCCAGACTCAACTAGAGGAATATCAGAATATTAAGAGTCTAACCAATTTCTTCCCGCTCACTTTCCAGGGGTTTCAGATATTCATCCTCTTCACAGCGAGAACACCGACCTTCAAGAGAACCGTGTCCAGCTCCATCAAGTATATCTCTTCTGCCAGCCTCCAGCTTCACAGCATGACGTACATCCTGAGAAAAGACCAGGAGCAAAACACAGAGACCTATAAAGACATGACACATGACCACTCGACATAAACCTGTGGAACTTGAATATGCTGCACTTCAAAGGAAATTCATTCAGTTCATATGAGAGAGTCAGTTATGCTGCATCATTGTGTTTTATTCTACTTGGGTGCTGATTAAGGGAGAGAGAATATACAGAGAGATGGTCAATATCGCAAAATAAACCAAATGAAACCAGATATAATACGATGTCAGTATACTGCGCACTCCTCGGACCTAAATTTCTCATTCTGGGTGACTGGTGGGGGTGGATTCTGACGTCGGATTTTTTTTAGATTCGATTTGATTCTATTTGAAATTTGCAAGTCTTACAGCCTTCTTTATTAAAAAGAATGGCTCATTCAGGCTGTGATACAGTTTTAATACCCTAGTTTGGCTGGTTTAATTACACTATATCTGATTACATTCATCAGATATTTGCCAAGATATATCTGCATTCCTTTGAAAAACAAGCGGTACTGGCTGGTTTCCCAAATTCCCCAGAGAATTTATCAACTTCCTTGACTTTCCCTGTCTGAAATACAACCTCTCAATATTCCATGATATTCCAGGTATTCCATGACTACCTTGTACTGAAATGAGCTTGATACAGTAAATCTGAATAGAAGATAAAAATCACTTCCCAAGCTTGTTGTTTGTTTGCAGTGTGGATCTCTCTCATTGAAACCAAACTGTTTATGAATGTAGATCAAGTGCTTAATACCACCTGTGTTGTGTATAATCTGTTTGTCCTATCTTTATGATCATATCAGGTCAGCACTTCCCTCAGGTGAATATTAACAAGAATCAAACTGGCGCTGCCTCTCACTGCAGTTCAGCTGGGCACTGAGCATAACACTCATATACTAACAGTTAATATACAGGACCATAATCTCATGCTAACATTTCTGGTCTGCAAGCCTCAAAGATGATGGACTTGTGGTTTTTGCTCGCCTTCATTTTGGGTAAGAAGACTAAACATTTGTTTTATTACAAACACATAACTATAAGAATGAGCTCTGTTAGTGTTTGTGGGTTATGGAATTGGATCGTCTAGTTTGTTTATTAGTTTATTTGCATGGTGATAAGTGAAGCACTTATCAGTGCAGTACACTGATGAATTCACAGAAGAAAAACATTACAAATTTGTGTAAGGGAGGTAAATGCCCTTAGAAAAACATTTCACCGCAAAATATAGAAAAGGGTTTTTCTCTCGATATGTCACCTTGCTGCCCCTAATTGATTAAGAACAAATCATTACAAATAGGAGAACAAATCTTGCCTGGAACTGACCATTGACTGTGAATGGCAGTCAGACTTTCATGGCTTCAGTATGTTTTTTTATACACAAGAGCATTGTGTTGACAGCACAAAAAAATTCTGGAATTGGAAATTGCACCCATGCTTTTAAAATAACAATCAGACAAAGCAACCTGTCCCTGACCACAAACAAATCATTACTAAAGCATTTGAATATTGAAATTCAATATGTTCCCCTTTTCTCCATGCATGTTTCAACAAATAGCTGTTTGGTTTTGCAACAGTGCAGGAAATTCCTGAAATGTTTTGTTATTGTTCTGTTTGTTTCTTGTGTGAACAGTATTTAAGGGTTAAAAAAAAATTGAGGGACTCATTTACGATCATATTTTGATGCAAATGCCTTTTTATGAGGAAGTGTTTTGACTGGTGAAGTAGCTGATAAGCCTCTTGTTAGCGGGTCCAATATGTTAACGCCTCGCTCAGAGCCATAACATCCATAAACTTGGAGTTGTAAAGTTTGTCATCATGTTGGTCTGTGATTCCACTGTCGGTGTTTCCCTTCTTTAAAATTTGTTCTGATACAACAAGTCTGAGTCTTTTCAGGCTTTCGAGAACTGACTCAGGTTATAGGGAACCAATCTAAAAGCTGATGGTGTCATTATTCTATAAACATTACACTGTGCAATCAACATTTACTTCATAATGATAAGTTAAAGCAAAAAAGTTGTCTATAGGGTCTTTAAAATCGAAAATTCTTAAAATGAGTATCTCACCAATGTGTCTCTCCATATTTTTTTTAGAAAAAAAAATAATACTAAATATTACAATTAAGTAATGTTAAATGACTTGTGATTGTGTAATTGTAAATAAGCAAAAAATAAAAAGGTGGGAGACAGGACTTTGATAAAGCTGATTCTGACAATATATAAAAAACAAGTCTCACGTTTTTTCTCACTTTTTTGTACCAATTATCTCTACTTCCAGCTGTTCCTTTAGCCACCTCTCGAATTGGAGCAACAACTACCAACGCACCCACACATCAAACATCAGCTGCCCCCTTCTCAAGTATCACCGGCACAACTGACGGCATCACAACTTTTTCTGTTTCAGCTAGTACTGTTACTGCGATCCCTCCCAGCACTGCTCTAACTACTCCCAACCCTATTACTACTATTACTCCTACCACCACTGATCTAACCAACGCTACTGACCTTCCCAGTACTACTAGTCCTACCACCAGTGATCTAACCAATGCTACTGACCCTCCCAGCACTAGTACTAATACTCCTACCACCACTGATCTAACCAATGCTACTGACCCTCCAAGTACTACTAGTCCTACCACCACTTATCTAACCAATGCTACTGACCCACCCAGTACTGCTAGTCCTACCACCACTGATCTAACCAATGCTACTGATCCTCCCAGTACTGCTAGTCCTACCACCACTGATCTAACCAATGCTACTGAACCCCCCAGTACTACATCTATTACTCCTACCACCACTGATCTAACCAATGCTACTGACCCTCCCAGTACTAGTACTAATACTCCTACCACCACTGATCTAACCAATGCTACTGACCCTCCCAGTACTGCTAGTCCTACCACCACTGATCTAACCAATGCTACTGACCCCCCCAGCACTAGTACTAATACTCCTACCACCACTGATCTAACCAATGCTACTGACCCTCCCAGTACTGCTAGTCCTACCACCACTGATCTAACCAATGCTACTGAACCCCCCAGTACTACGATTATTACTCCTACCACCACTGATCTAACCAATGCTACTGACCCTCCCAGTACTGCTAGTCCTACCACCACTGATCTAACCAATGCTACTGAACCCCCAAGTACTACATCTATTACTCCTACCACCACTGATCTGACCAATGCTACTGACCCCCCCAGTACTAGTACTAATACTCCTACCACCACTCATCTAACCAATGCTACTGACCCAACCAGTACTAGTACTAATACTCCTACCACCACTGATCTAACCAATGCTACTGACCCCCCCAGTACTACTACTACTAGCCCTACCACCACTGATCTAACCAATGCTACTGACCCACCCAGTACTGCTAGTCCTACCACCACTGATCTAAACAATGCTACTGACACACCCAGTACTGCTAGTCCTACCATCACTGATCTAACCAATGCTACTGAACCCCCCAGTACTACGTCTATTACTCCTACCACCACTGATCTAACCAATGCTACTGACCTTCCCAGTACTACTAGTCCTACCACCACTGATCTAACCAATGCTACTGACCCTCCAAGTACTACTAGTCCTACCACCACTGATCTAACTAATGCTACTGACCCTCCCAGTACTATTAGTCCTACCACCACTGATCTAACCAATGCTACTGACCCCCCCAGTACTACGACTAATACTCCTACCACCACTGATCTAACCAATGCTACTAATCCCCCCACTACAACTATTACTTCTACCACCACTGATCTAACCAATGCTACTGACCTTCCCAGTACTGCTAGTCCTACCACCACTGATCTAACCAATGCTACTGACCCTCCCAGTACTACTAGTCCTACCACCACTGATCTAACCAATGCAACTGACCCCCCCAGTACTACGACTATTACTCCTACCACCACTGATCTAACCAATGCTACTGATCCCCCCAGTACTACAACTATTACTCCTACCACCACTGATCTAACCAATGCTACTGACCTTCCTAGTACTACTAGTCCTACCACCACTGATCTAACCAATGCTACTGACCCTCCCAGCACTAGTACTAATACTCCTACCACCACTGATCTAACCAATGCTACTGACCCTCCCAGTACTACTAGTCCTACCACCACTGATCTAACCAATGCTACTGACCCCCCCAGTACTACAATTATTACTCCTACCACCACTGATCTAACCAATGCTACTGACCCACCCAGTACTGCTAGTCCTACCACCACTGATCTAACCAATGCTACTGAACCCCCCAGTACTACGTCTATTACTTCTACCACCACTGATCTAACCAATGCTACTTATCCAATCAGTGCTACTATACTCCCCTTTACTACTAGTACCGATGCCACTCCCAGCCCCCTGGTTTGTGTTAATGGAGGACAGTTGTTGGCTGGTGTCTGCATCTGTTCTGATGAATGGACTGGAGAGACATGCTCAGCAGGTAGGTGGGGTAAAACAAATACAATCAAAAAAAAAAAGTAACCTTTTTAGTAATTAATTAAAATATCCTTATTTTCAGATTCATACCCAAGCATTTTGGAAATTGCACAATGTGTTTCATGAGCCATTAGCTGTACACACTCTCCCATCACCCACCACCTTCACTTCCTATGTAAACAGGGAAAATAGTCCCTGGTAGTTCAGAGCAGTATGTTAATTTAAAATCATAATTCCTTCAAAAAACTGCCAGTGAAGCTGCCATGGAGCACTGGAGCCAACAATCTCCCAGGGACACACAGATGATTTTGGTGTCTATGTCCTCATCACTTAACGGATAAGTTGACCAAGGAGCCATTCACCAAAAAAAATTTCTTCATCATTTAAACATGCCTTTTCCTCTTAGAAAATTTTTGCCAAGCAAAAGAAATAGATGGATTCAACTTCCCACGCACACCTATCGATTGGTTTGGATATTCTGAGGCAGTTTGTCCCACAGGAACAAATAGTGGTAAGTTCATCTCAACCATGACACTGTAGAGATCTACCTATCCATCTATATCTATTAGGGCTGGGCGATATGGACCAAAAATCATATCTCGGTATTTTTAGGCTGAATGGCGATACACGATATATATCTCGGTATTTTCTACGAAGTGTGCTAAATGTTCAGTTGCAAGTAGGGCTGGGCGATATGGACAAAATCAAATATCACAATATTTTTGACCAAATACCTCAATATCGATATTGCGACAATATTGTAGGGATGACTATTGGTGCTTTCACAAAATATTTACACAATGAGATTTTTGATAAATAATCATCAGTAATGTGGATATAATGACTAAGTGGGTAAAGGCAAATAATAGAACAGCTAGAACAGTCTAGTAAGTTCAGAAAATGACATCACTTTACTGTAATGCAGCCTTTAAAACCAGGAAAAGACAACACTTATGCCATATCACGATATTACAATATCCAAAATCTAAGACGATATCTAGTCTCATATCACGATATCGATATAATATTGATATATCACCCAGCCCTAATATCTATACAGCAGATCTACCATCTACCTACCCACCTATCCATCTATGTATCCATCCACTTAGTCACACATTCCATTCACCTACTAATCCACCTATAATTTATCTATCCATTCACCTACCTACCTATCTGTCAATCTGTCCACCCATCCATAGTTTCATTTTTTTGTTTTTCTCTTCTGAATTGATGAATTGGTTAGAATATGAGGTTCTTTATCCCATATTGATGATGAATTTGTATTTCTTTGTGTCCACCACCTCACCTCCACCTTCCCTGTCTAGCTGGCACACCACAGGCCTCGACAAGATGTTCAAACCAGAAAGGATTACCGAGTTTTGACAAACCACAAGTTTTCCAGTGTGACCTGACACTCAGTGAGATACAACAAAATGTGAGAACGGAGACTCAAAAACCCACTTGCTTAATCTGTATTGTTATTGGAGCATTTCTTATCAGCAGAAAATTGATAAATCCCACACAGCATTAGCTGCTTTTTCTACCATTTTTGTTAGAAAACCTAACAGAGGTCTTTGTTGGGTGTTTCCTGTCAAAAAATGCTGGGTCGAAACGTGCGTCAGTTTTTGTCACAGTAAATAGTGAAAGGACAGCTTATAGTGTGTGGGTTCTAATCTTTCCTAATCGCACTTTACCCAGTATCTAAACTGGATGTACGCTGCAAAAAATGTCAATTTTAAAGGAGCATGAAGTAATTATGACTTTTATTGGCTCCAGAGTAACAGAGTCCAGGCCGGAAAGTGAGTTTTGAAAGCCAGAAATCTCAGCAGCTGGCCAAGTAGTTGTTGAGTCATTGGTATTGATCAACAACCCTACCAACCGCAGTGTGTGTATGCATCTCTGCTTATAACATATGTACATTGTCAAAAAATGTCTTCTTCCCGTGGACAACTGTCCAATCGTAGATGATGTCATGTCCAGATATTTCCAGCAGCTACAATGTAGTTTGATAGCAGAAAATTATTCAGCGATCTAAAATATCAACAGTAAACGTCAGGTTTTGGTGTCAGTCCCTCAGAATCAAAGAGTGAAGGCTTCATTCTAGAGCCACCAATTTGCACCAAGAGATGTTCAACAATCATACAGAGAGAAATCCATCATAGAAGAGGAGAGAGACCAATTTATCCACCCACAGGAGCAGGAGAGAGACCAGAATGCAATGCAGCCAAAAATAGGTTGAGTTTGAGTAAGGGGGGTGCGATGCTCTTTTTCTTGACAAATACTAAAAACTTACTCTCTTGCTCTTCGTACACTATGAATATTGCTCTCTTCACTTACACAAATAACTTGCAGCTGGATGCAACAAATCCAGGCCAGTTTTCTAAGACTGGCATTCTGGGAGACAGGAAATCACTAACTGCAGTAGAAGTAGATAAGGCAGGTTGAGGGAAAGTGGATACACCAAAAAAGTAAATTACAAAACTTTATCACTAAATAACTCCTGGAATGTACTGAACATCACAGATTGATGACATCGAACAGTGGAAGAGGATCTGTGGGTTTGCTAGAGTTCTCATTTAAATGCCTGCATTTACAGAATTTTGAATACAGATGGTTTTTACAATTTTCTGTTCACATTTTCACATATAACCCGTTAACTGATTTCTGGGTATTGAAGTTCAAATCTCGCTGCCATTATAGACTGCCAACGTGCAAAGATGCCCAGCACAACTTTTAGACAAAGGCTGAACAAATAAAAGAAATATCTTTAATCTCTCAGCTTACCGACCAAGCCGACCTGCAGACATTGGCGGCCAGTGCTCAAATCCTGACCTCCAGACCTGATGAGCTGACGGCTAAAGATGTCACTGCTGCAGCTGAGATTGCCAACACACTCCTTCTGTCTCCTAATGCTACAGAGGTATGAACTGCCTCTTCCACCACTGCAACAAATAAGAGACTCCTGCACACTAATTTCCATCTGGTTTCAATGATTTATTGGTATAGTAGTATGACTGCTAGTTTGTAGAGGAATGGCTCACTCTCGTTGAATACTCCCAACAATTTTATTTAGTTAAGTTGACAACTAGAGCTGCAACGATTAATCGATTAATCGATTAGTTGTCAACTATTAAATTAATCGCCAACTATTTTGATAATCGATTAATCGGTTTGAGTAATCTTTTAAGAAAAATAAGTCAAAATTCTCTGATTCCAGCTTCTTAAATGTGAATATTTTCTGGTTTCTTTCCTCCTCTATGACAGTAAACTGAATATCTTTGGGTTGTGGACAAAACAAGACATTTGAGGACGTCATCTTGGGCTTTGGGAAACACTGATCCACATTTTTCACCATTTTCTCACATTTTATAGACCAAACAACTAATCGATTAATCGAGAAAATAATTGACAGATTAATCGACAATGAAAATAATCGTTAGTTGCAGCCCTGTTGACAACGTTTCGATCCGCAATGAGATCTTCGTCAGGTAAACCAGAACATTAGCAGGGTGACTACATATATACACACACCCATATGAGCAATCAATTCCACCTGGTGGTGGAGGGGTCAATTACACTCCAGCAACCTGCAAGTTCAAAGCATAACACCACCATAAACTCTAGAAATATCATCTCATATAACACATCAATCTATATAGACAAAATATATACATATATCAAACAGGCCTATTTTAATATGGGTATTAACAACGTGAATTACATACACATCCACCCACACAGGTAATCAATCCCACCTAGTGGTGGAAGAGAGGGCGCAAAGTTAGTCCCATTGAAATAGTCTCTCAATCTCACCTCTCAATCAACTACAAAAGACCTACATCTATAACATTTGAAGGCCTACTCGATTACATACGTCGGGTTACAAATATTCTTTGTCCTCAGTATTAATTTGCAGTATATATTCTACTAGTTTTGAGTTTCAAGTTTAACAGTTAAAGTTTATAAATTCAATGTTTATAAATTCAAATCGTGCCTAGGTGGAATCATAAGTCCCATGGTGCAATTGTTCCAGGATAATGGATCCACCATAGTTCTCTTTTTAATAATAGCTGATCCACATTACCCCATCTGCTTGGGATGGACACTTCAATCCCAATATATCTTAAAGTGGAGATGTTGAGATGTGCGTTCTTGAAATGTGTTGCTACAGGACTCCTTTCATCCCCATTCCTTATTGCGCTTCTATGATCTGTGATGCGTGTTTTTAGTGCCCGTCTTGTTTTCCCTATGTAGGCTTTACCACGCGGGCACTTAAGCCTAACTAAATGTAAATTACATTTGTAGTTGTGCATGTTATTTTTACTCTGATGTTGATATTTTTTCCTGTTAACGGATGATGAAAGAAGGTGCATTTTGTTGTAAAATGACATTGCGTGCACGTTCCACAGTGTCTGTTTCCATCTGGTAAGTCATCCAAAAATGTATGACTCTTATCTGGGGGAAGATCAGAACAGATGATTAGATCTCAATGCTAGAGGCTCTCCTGTAAACCATTCTAGGGGGAGTTTTGAATACTTTATTTAATGTTCGGTCTGTACCCAACAGGTGCCAATGTCTTTTAATAATCTTCTCTACTGGGTGAATACTGGAGTATACACTGGATGGGATGGGTGGATCCCGTTTTTTTGGAAGTGGGACGTGGACATTCATCTTGTGTCTTGAACATTTTTTGAGCAGCATTGTTTATAATAGTCTGAATAACCTCTTTTTTTGGAACATTTGTTTTAAGGTGCAACTGGCTAAATAAAATTAACGAAATAAAATTGTTGGGAGCATTCAACGAGAGTTGCCATTCCTCTACAAACTAGATGCATGTGGACTACACATGGCTCAGCACCAAAGAAATGGGATGTGCGTAAGGACTATTAGAAACTTAATAGTAGTATGACTGCACCATTTAAATAAACTGTTTTGTAAATGAAAATATTTTTTACCAAAATGAGGCACCTAAGTGGTACCTAAGTGATTAATAGCAGAAAATTAAAACAAAAATGACGGCACTTTTTAAGGGATAATAGTTAACTTATGTCCTTGGTTGCCCAAATACAGCAGTCTCATAAAATGTTGTAAAAGCATATTATGTGTTGTGGAGACAAATTATTATGCAAAGATTCCTCCACCATGAAGGATTATGTGACAAAAGCAGGAATTGGACTCGACATTTTTACCTGTTGGTCACATGAAAAGGTTAGCTAACACTTCAGTTTCGGCAGCTAAAACGAAAAGTTTGGTTCAGGTTAGCTTCAGGTTTTGCTCATGGTTCAATAAATTAAAACTGGTTGTCATGAGTTGAATTGAACCCGGGTCGTCACCCATCCGCCCCCTGACCTCCACCCTATGGCGCAGGGAAAGGGTCAAAATAAGGACTACTGAGAAGCCGGCGGAGGCTATATCCCTGCCGAAGCCAGCTACTGATCTGGCCAATGATAAGCCGGCGCTGGTAACTGAGAGGCCAGCGGTGGGAAATGAGAAGCCGACTACTCATTCGACCAAGGTGTAGCTCCATGCGTCTTACCTAGCAACCCCCTGGATCGGCTACTGGCTTGGCTGGTCATTAGCTTCCGAGGCTGGTGACTAGCACGCCGAGGCTAGCATCCCACTGGATCTGCTACTGGCTTGGCTGGGAACTAGCACGCCGAGGCTAGTTATATCAAATTTAGGGACACAAATGTGTATGAGGAACATAGAGGGAAAAATGTAAAAGACAATTACATAAAAATAAGAAACAGGAGTACACATATACTACACAAATATATGCCGCACATAAATTGTCAGCAAAGGAAAGTCGGTGACTACGCTGCCGGAAACGGAGGAGAAAGAATACTTTTTTTATTAACAAAAAACAGACTAATTGAAAGAATCTAGATAAATCCCATTTGTCTACAGTTGGTGGCGGTAACGCGCCGCATTTGGCTCCAATCCGCCAATAAAATACAAAAGAACAAAGTGACCAGCCAAATCTGTAGCTAATCTAGCTAGCCTCGGCATGCTAGTAACCAGCCTCGGAAGCTAATGACCAGCAAAGCCAGTAGCCAATCCAGCCGGTTGCTAGCCTCGGAAGCTAATGACCAGCCAAGCCAGCAGCCGGTCCAGTGGGATGCTAGCCTCGGCGTGCTAGTTCCCAGCCAAGCCAGTAGCCGATCCAGCGGGTTGCTAGCCTCGGCGTGCTAGTCACCAGCCTCGGAAGCTAATGACCAGCCAAGCCAGTAGCCGATCCAGGGGGTTGCTAGGTAAGACGCATGGAGCTACACCTTGGTCGAATGAGTAGTCGGCTTCTCATTTCCCACCGCTGGCCTCTCAGTTACCAGCGCCGGCTTATCATTGGCCAGATCAGAAGCTGGCTTCGGCAGGGATATAGCCTCCGCCGGCTTCTCAGTAGTCCTTATTTTGACCCTTTCCCTGCGCCATACTCCACACCCTTACTTTCCACCGCGCTATTTCAATGTCAAACCATTTCCTCTTTCTAGTCTCCTCCACCTAATCCTTTCCTGTCCATGTATTTTAAGACATTGTGCTCATTTCACAAAATTTCAGAAAACTAGACTCTTTAAATGATAACACTTTTACAGCCGAGACATTGAAAGGTCTGGTTATGATTTTTCAAAAAAGGACATATATATGTATTGGCTCAGAAATGAACTCTTCAGACATATTTTCCTGTAACTAATACTTTCTAATTGAAGTGGTCTATCCTGTGCTAATGGTTGTTTTACAGAGCGTTAGGGTGGCGGCAGTAGCTACAGTCAGCCAGTTGCTGAATGCCAGTGCACAGGTCAGCACAGAGGAAAATAACGCTACTCTGAGGTACACACCATTGCATTGCAAAAATGTTCATCTTTTCATCATTGTTGCATCACTGAAGTGAGTGAAACTGTCTTTAACAACTCCACCTGTTAATACCAAAGTTCCTTAGCTGACTTAGCCACTACAGTTAGAAAATCAGTGATCTACGTCCTGGTCTGCGGATGTTCAGTCGCCAGCTGGTTGATGCTTCTTTGACTTCTACCGTACTGCCTGGTGTACGAGCGCACACTGGATTTCCCTTCTGCAGGACTCTGAACAGTGCAGACCTTAATTCACCTAAACACTGCACATGGTGAATAGCGTTGCACATATGAACAAACGCACACATAGAGCCAGGCTCTCGTTTGTTGTTTTTATTGGTTATATTAGCCAACAGCGTCTCAGTTCTGGTTCTTTTGGACTTGAGTGCATCATTTGACATCATCGACCACAATATTCTCATAGATTGTCTCGAGAATTGGGTTGGTCTCTCTGAATGTGTCCTAAACTGGTTCAGAACATACATTTATCAGAGAAACATGATCTAACTTCTGGTGTTGCACAAGGAAGCTGTCTTGGTCCCCTGCTTTTCTCACTATACATGCTTCCATTAGGTGATATTATCAGAGAACATAATGTAAATTTCCATAGCTACACTGATGATACACAACTATACATTTCTGTAGAGCCAAATCATGCAGATGCCTTAATCTCCCTCACTACTTGTCTATTGGCAATCAATGATTGGATGAGTACAAATTTCTTAATACTAAATTAAGGTAAAACAGAAATTCTTTTGGTCAGCCCCAAAGCCAAGGAACTCTCCACAAGACTTGGGAACCTGAATCCCTGGATCAAACCAGAAGTAACAAGCCTGGGTGTTATTTTAGATTCTGATCTAAGTTTTAATTCACATATAAACAAGGTGCTAACTCACACGTTTGTTACAAATAGACTGGACTACTGCAATGCCCTTTTTACCAGCCTCCCTAAAAAGCCTACTGAGAGACTTCAACTTAAAAACTCTGCAGCTAGATTTTAGCAAAAACAAGGAAGCAAGAGCATATCACTCTGGAGGTATCACTCAAATAGGTTATTATTATTATTATTATTCTATACAGTGGCGGAAAGGGTAATAGAGGGTACAGTCCCTAGAGGATTTTGCGATCACAATAATTAACACAAATTCAACCATCTCAAATCTCAAAAAAATTCTCGCAAAATTTGAGAGAACTTGCAATTTTGTTCACAATATTCCCGCATAAAATGGCCAAGTCAATCAAAAGGTAGAGAAAACAGAAACTGCACAGCTCAGAACACAACCAAGTACATAGTAAATTTACGCAATTACAGTAATGTAATTACTTCCACTCTTGGTTAAATATTGGGCTATGTGTACTGTTACGTTTTACAGCTAATATTGTTAAATTAATCACAGGTAAACATCACAGGTACTGGATGGGCTAGAAGCTATCTTAAATTTCAGGTCCGTGCAGGAAGTAAATCAAACATTACATGGGCCAATTGACCACGCCACATCTGATTTGCAAGTTTCTGTTTGTATGTGTGTACATATTTATGTGTGTGTTGTATGTGTGTGTCCACTATTACCAACCAGCCTCACAGTGACCCTGGACCAGCTCTCTGTGAACCAAAGTGTCGATCTGAATACGCCTCAGTCTCAGGTGGTCCAGCCCAACCTGGTCATCCAGTCGGCCCAAATCCCTGCTGAAAACACACAGGGAGTCCAGTTCACTTCACTCACAGGTGAGCTACTGGTCCTTTAACCAATCACATCACACTTTAGTCTCTCTCGCCCTCCAACTGGCTCTCTCTGTCTTTTTCTGTCTACAGTAATAAATGTTGTGTTTGGTGTAGGGGTGAAATGGTTCCTGAAAAGAATCTGTGCCGTATGGTTTGCCATCCACAGTTCGGGACGCACATGCGTGCTGCGGATCATTCAGTTCTCTGTTCCCCCACTCCCCACGTGGGTCCGATCTCCCTGGAGAGTATCTGTCCAATCAGTTCAGAATTACATGTCAATTTACGATGACATCACAGTTGGCTACCGTTACTAACACATGCGAGTTTGGAGCAAAATGTGGAATGTTAAGTTTCACTTTAGCTCTGTTGGACTGAGTGCAATGCTACTGCTCTACTGGTCTGGGCATCGCTAAATGAAAAACATGACGTAACATTAGGTGCATTAGAGATTGATTTAGAACAATTTCTATACATTGACCAACTTTTGACTTTGTGGCATTCGTACTGATATTGTGCGCCGCAGAAGAGCCAAAGTCACTTTGACATCACACTGGCAGCACCAGGAGAGGAGGAGGAGAGCCGGTTGGACCAAACAACTTGCTCTTCCTGCAGTTTTTAAGCAATCTCTCAGTGCGAGTTCAGACAGGCACAGAGCAATAACCAAAGCCTTGGGGGTTTTTATAGTGAACGTCCAAAAAAGGAAATAGTTTCTATTTCTATTTTTTTCTATCTTACTATCTGGATGACTGAAATGAATCTACACAGACAGACTTTATAGCTTAAGATAGTAACCTACAATTTTATGTTATAATAAGAAAGTGGTGTATTTACTTTTGAAAGGTCTGTTGATTTAGTTATACTGGATACTTATACTTGAATTTTAAGTGAAAAACAGTTTTCACAAAGGCAAACTTTAAAAATAAATAAATAAAATAAATACATTGAGTAAATTTGAATTTGCAATTGTAACGCCCCGTGCACCAGATATGCAGTATATACCGAACCAAAACCGTAACCACAAAACCGTGATATGAACTGAAACGTGAGTTTTCTGAGCTGTTACACCCCTAGTTCTGTGGGAGCTTAATACTGAAAGGTATTGCATTGCATGTTAATATTACTTTAATGCTGAATACAGGGAAAGACCTTTTCAGAGCCATTAGGGTCCAATTGTAAATTCAGCATACAGCAAAACTCCATTGGCTACACCAAAACTCTAGTGCTAGTTTTGTGCTGCTGCTTCGGGCTTCGTCTTGCCTTCTCCATAGCTAAGACATTGAGAAAGATTGCATTTGCTCTAGTTTGTCTCCAAACAGTAGGGTTGTTCACTGTGGTTAGCTCCACCAGGCTTTCCATACGGCTAGCTTGACTGGCCGGACATTGCACCCGGTTTACAATGAAAAGCCTCCGGTGTCAGCTAGCTCACCAAGCTACCCTCTCGGAGTGCGATCCTCTCCTCACTGTTGCTACTGAGGAACACCAACCTGGTACAAGCAATGAGGAAACCCCGAACCCAACTAGCCAACGCTGGGGTTCGGTGTTGTATGTCTCTGACCCGCTGGCTGAGGAAGGGTGCGTGGGAGAGGAGTTTCTCGTATCCGACGAGGATGACGATGACAATGAATCCCGTTCCCGGGATTCAGAACCGGGGAGCAGATCTGTTATCCAGAGGCAATCCCATCTACGGGGAGTTGCGACTGCACCAAGCTGTAGTCAGTCAGCTTTGGGAGTGGCTCGGCAGGGCGACGGTGGACCTGTTTGTGTCCAGAGGAAACGCACAGTGCCCGCTGTTCACTCTGCATGATCGGGATGCGCCGCTGGGAATAGAATCGCAACAGTGAGTGGGTTACTCTGAGCGCTGTGGGGCTTCCCCAGAGTGTTATTAATACCATTCAGAATGCTAGGGCATCTTCCACTAGGTCTTTGTATGACTGTAAGTGGAGGGTGTTTGAGGAATGGTGTGCTAGTGCAGAGGAAATTCCGTTCCAGTGTTTGGTGGGTGTGATTTTATCCTTCCTTCAGGATTTAATCGATAAGCGGAGAGGCTTCTCCACTATTAAAGTGTACTTGGCACCATTGCAGCATGCCATGTTGGCTTTGGGGGCATGACTGTGGGTCAACACCCCCTTGCTTGCCAGTTCATGAGGGGAGCAGGAAGGCTGCTCTGGTCTTTAGGCCGGTTTCCCCTTTGTGGGATTTGTCTGTTGTATTGGAGGCTCTGGTGAATCCTCCTCTCGAGCCTATTGAGCAGACTGGCATGAAGCCATGGCTTTGGCATCGGCAAAGCATGTGGGTGATATTCACACGCTGTCGGTGCATCCTGCATACATGCTTTTTGCCCCTGGGAATTTGCGTGTTATCTTACGGCCTAACCCAGCTTTTGTCCCTAAGGTTATCAACTCATGCTTGCCTGTGGAACTCGTTGCTCTCTGGAGTAGCGACGGCTGCACCTATTGTGCCCGATGCACGCTTTATGCACGTATTTGGATAGAACCGGTGGTTTCAGGAAAGGGGACCAGTTGTTTGTGTCTTGAGCTGTGCTCTGCAAGGTAAGCCTGTCACAAAGCAGAGGCTTTCTCACTGGATTGTGGGGGCTATTGCACTGGCCTATTTGAGTATGGGTCTTCAGGCCCCGGCTGGTTTATGCGCACATTCTACCAGAGGTTTGGCTACCTCCTGGGCTCTGTTTAGAGGGGTCTCTATTCAGGATATATGCGCAGCAGCTAGCTGGTCCTCGCCTCTCACGTTTACAAGGTTTTATAAATTGGATGTTACTGCTCTGACTATTGCTCATGCTGTTCTGAGCTTTGGCTCTGATGCTGAGCAGGTGGGGTGAACCAACACCTGAGTGTTGGTGGTCAGTCTTCGAGATAAGCTTGTCTGGCAAAACGGGAGTCTCTATATCCTACAGTGAGACATTGAAACGAATGCTATGAAAGAGAACTTTAGTTCTCGGAGTAGCATGAGTGAGATGTCTCACCGCCCTTCTTGCTACTGGGTGAAGTGAGAAGAGGTGTGCTTTCTTGAATGGCGTGTGATGCAGCGTCAGCCCTATATATGGGAGGAGGGTCCTGATGCACACGTCACAACTGCCAGCCACACCTGGGTTGGCATAGTGGAAAACATGCTTCTGAAGATATACATAGGGGCGTATCCCATAATGAGACATCTCACTCATGCTACTCAGAGAACCGGGGTTACGCAAGTAACCAAAAGTTTTAGTCCATTTACTGCAATTCACATATATTTGGCATTACTACCGACCATTTTCCAAAGCTTACCATACTTGTTTAGATGTTCAAATGATTTTTTTCTCCTTCCAGGCAGCCATTAATTTCCATTCAATTCAGTACGGTATGAAAAACAACTTGAAACTTGTTTGAGATAGGTAGGCCTAATCCATTACAGTGAATGTCCCGCCCTGGTTTATTTTTGCATGGTAATTTAGTTGACTTAAAAAGACTACATGTCTTCTCGTGTGTTCACATGCTGGTGGGAAGCTCCAACATCTGTCACTGCCAAACAATATTGCATTTGCGTGCTGTTTGGTCAGAACATCAAACCCAAAAGAACATAGATAAGCAAACATGGACATTGTGAAAAGGATAATGTAGATTTGGCTTCTTCTTGCAACAGTTATAACCCTGCCTCTCAGATATTAAATGCTGTATGTCCCATAACGTTCTTCAACTAAATGACAATAAATCTGAAGTGGTTTTCTTCTGCCCCTCCAACTCATCAAACCAGATTCAGGGCAGACTCAGTTGCCTTTTGGCCAATATTAAACCTGTGGCAAGAAATTTGGGAGTGCTACTTGATTCTGACCTCTGCTTTGACCAACAACAGGTTAAGAAAATCATCCAGTTCTGCTTCCTCCAGCGGGGAAAAAAATGACAAAAACCAGATGCAATCTCTCACTTGCTGATCTTGAAAAAGTGATTCATGTCTTTATTACCTTGTGACAACTGTAACTCTCTGTACTTTGGTCTAAGCCGAGGCTCTCTCTCAATTGCCTGCAGCTTGTGCAGAATGTAGCTGACATGCTTATAACTAATTGCAGGAAGCGGGTTCATATATCAGCCCTGATTTAGTCTCTTTTCACTGGTTGCCTGTTAAATTCAGAATAAAATGTAAGATCTTACTGAGGACTTTGAAGGCCACCCTAGCTATATTTCTGATCTCCTGTTCCCCTATGAGCTCGATTGCTGGCTGGGATTGTCTGATAGGGATGTTTTGGTTGTCCTGAGGTCCAAGCTTGTTACTAAAGATGAGCAAGCCTTCATAGTAACGGTCCCTGTACTCTGGAATGTGTCTGATGGCCTCAGGCAAGCTACAACTGTGGTGTCATTTAAAGCCTCCTGAAAAAGCACCTGTATTACTATGTATTTTTATGGTTTTATGATTCTGTCAATATGCCATTTTGTCTGTCCTGCACACTGTGTCTTGTCTTTCTTTTGTTGTCTGGGGGAGGTGTAGGTATGTCTAAAATAATGAAACGGCAGTATGAAAACTGCGGTTTCTGCAATTTACTAAATATAAATCAATTAATAAAATTACATATAATTTCACTACTTAAATTTAGTTTACATTCTACAGTCGTATGGCTCCAACTGAACTAATACAGATACAGTAATGGAATGGATAATGGAAGTAATATGCACAACTGTCTAAAATTACAATATTACCATACAATCCATATGTGGAACGGGAACACCTGCTAAACAAAATTGTTCTTTACTAATTTAAAAACACATCTGTATCTTACACCGCTATCCGTAGCACATCAAGAACTTAAACATGACACTGTTTTGCCTAAATCAAGTCTTTTACAGATAAAAAGATATTGGTCTGAATGTGAGAGACTGTCATTGAATCCCAGCCAAAAGAAAGCAGTCTAATCTGCATAACGGTGTTTTCAGTGAAGATAGAAGTAGTCACAAGTAAGAACTGCTAATAACGTAACCGTGGAGACTGAATTTTAGTGTAACATAGTTTGTTTTTTTTGTGGGTTTTTTTTGTTTTTAGATTTTTTGTTACTATTTTTTCCTCTTTTTGTTCTCCATCGAGGACCATGTTGGAAATAAGTGTTTAAGTACGCTTTTACGTGTTATCCTCTGGGATGTACTACTGCCTGTACTTTTATACCCAAAAATAAAATCAATCAATCAAGCATGGTTTCCGTTCCATGGAGTCACGAGCATCCAAATAATGCACCACTAATAAACACAGCAGGAAAACTATAAAACTATAGAATTAGACTGTCTCCATGTATACATGTATATGAAAAAGCTGGCTACTGTTCATTCCATGTAAACACCAGATCCTGACTGAGACCTTAGTGGAGATAAGGCTCATATTGGGAGCATTAATGTTGCATGTAAACGCACGTATTCATACAGTTTCATACATTCACACCTGGGAGCTGCCCAGTACAGCCAAGGTAATATGAACCAGGCCATTGCTAGAAAAGAGCGTGCATGCTCCATCATTTTTCCCTGGATAAAAGGAAAAGGTTAATATATTAACAATTCTGATTCCCATTGTTTAGGAGCTACTGGCAGTTTTGTGGCGGACCGAATTAAGCTCAACACCAATACTTCGGAAATTGTGGTGGAAAATGGGTTTGTAGCCGACATCCTGATATACGTACGATTTCCCCCCGGTGAGAAGTTTTCCCTCTCTTTGTTTTCAGTAGGAAAGTCACAACTTTCTCATTCGCATTGCTCAAACTTTCCTCCACACTGCAAAAAATACACTTCAGACTTTAAAAACCACTTCCACTATAAAAAAAAAACTAAACTATTATTGCTAGTATAACTACTACTTCTGCTACTACTACTACCACCACCACAGGAACAACTACCAGTACTATTATTATTACTGCTAGTACTGCAAGTATAACTACTACCAGTGCTTCTATAACAATAACTACGACTATTATTTTTATTATAACTGCTTGTACTACTACTGCTATTACTATTACCATTACTACTACTATTATACAGCTACAACATCAGCTATCACTACTACTACAAACACTACTAATAATAATCTTAATTTCTTTCTCTCTGTCTGATCTCTTGTGTCTGAAGATGCTGTGCCTGGACAGCGAAAGCCATCAAACGTCTCGCTGGGTTTTGTTCTCTACCAGAACGATAATTTCTTCCGGTCCCGGCTCTACAGGAGCCAGCAGTCCACCTCCATCAGGGTCCTGTCGGCCAGTGTCAAAGGTCAGGGCCGCACTGTGGTGCCACAACATGTGGAAATGCTGTTCAGACCCACAGTAAGAGAACCATTGTCTGTCATCTTCTTTCCACAGTTTGGGTTAACATTTTACCATTATTTAAAGGGGTATTATGTAATCTAAGCTTTAACGACTTTTACGGCCTTGACCTGGACTGTACAATTGGGATCGGGTAACTCCAAACACTCTTGTATCTGTAAAAGTCCTGCTAGTAAGTCAAGGACGCTGCTTATTGTCTTTACCTTTATTTATTGTATTGCTATCTCAGCCCACTCGCAGCTTTTTGCAAGCTATATCTAGTATTAATGTGTTCATTTTTTTTTATCTGATTCTGCTTTTGCAATGGTGCAAATTCCCCACAGGGATCATTCAAGTTTTATCAGTTTTTCACAAGCAACACCATAGGGATGGTTTATAGGTGCCATAAGTCAATATCAAACAGTTTCACAGAAAGCATCTGTGGCTTTACAAACGCAATATTATCATTATTACTGGTCAGTATAATCTCAGTATTTGGTGAGAATGCAAATACATCAGTCACTCATTAACTTCATCAAAAGCGAAAGCATGAAGTCATCCCCATAAAATATGATCTCTGAAAACATTAAACCTGCAATAAGCGATTTCAGACCCTACAACCAATCCTGAAACTAATTTACTTTCTTTCTTACTTTTGAAAACTTAAATTACATGATTCTTGAAGGAATTAAATGTTTGTAAATGTTTAAAAGCACTGCATTACTGCTTTAGTCCAAATAAACATTTCAATTGAGCTGTAACCTTTTTTTTTTTACTTACTTTTTAAATAATCAGTCCTTTTGGGAGGCAAAGGATCAGCGTTGTTGTTGTGCCTCATGTCAGTACCTTTCTGCAGGAAAGCTAATGATCCTAAAACAATCAAACAATTAAATGACTCTTTTCTATTTGATATACCAAATGCGTTATTCTAAGTTCACTCTGATGATTAGTTTTATCTACAGTATAAAATGTGGAAATCAAAGATATGCGATGGATTTAGCAAACGTGGCGGTGTCGGTGCTCAGATGAGAGAGAAAGAGAGAGTTGAGAGAGAGGGAGAAGGTATGCTGGGGGGAGACCTACACTACCACCACCAGCGGGTGACGCAAATTATACGTGCTTCAGTGTTTATCTTGTTGCTAGCAAAAATACTACTTAGACTGGAAAACGGTTACAGAAATCAACGGACGCAGTGCCTTTAGAGACATAAATATACGTAGGTAAAAGCGTACCAAGAAATTGTTATGGAACCGTGAGCCATATTTGGGCATGTGAGCGTCAGACTTACAAGATCTATTAGCCTATATGCACAGTCGTTGGCTAGTTTTGTCCTTAGGGGCTTCCATAGTCCAGCAGCTTTGCTGTGCTTTATTTACAAACGTGTTGCGGTTTCTGTCACCTTCTAGTGGTCTGAAAAAATCCCTTATTGCAGCTTTAAACATAATCATCATATTCTTCTGTTCTTCCCGTCTACATATACCAAGTTAATGATTTCTAAAAGGACCACTCAAAATCACTAAACTAGCAATGAGGGCATCATCTTCCAGAGTGCAAAAAAATGTTTTTTTCTTTTCCTTTGTCCTTTCATTATTAGAGATTATCCTCAAACACTTCTGAAGTTAATGATTTTTAAAAGATGACTCAAAGTTACGGCTTAAAAACAGCTTAATAAATTCTTCTTGAAATATTAGAATAATGATGATGATTGAGATTAGTTGTATGCTGTAGTAGTATTGAAAATACTTGAGGCCAACACGTTTTTTTTTTTATTTTGCCGACTTGGTTGGACCGGGATCACACATAATATGTTGAGTATCTTGTTCTTCACCAATTTCAAATGATGAATTTCGAAATTTCAACTTAGACAACTTAATCAATATTATTGCATTAGCATGCACAGTGATAATGTTTGAGGCATGGAATTCTTGTGCTGAACTGCGTACTCAGTTTCTCCATAGGGATCATTAAAGTTTTATCTTATTTTGTAAATAGTTTGCAGCAAAATTAAAGCATTAAGGATTCAATATGAGTTTTAAAGCTGAAGCTCCCATTTCTTTCCTCACATTTTTAAAAAAACTTTTTTCTCACATTCGATGCTTGTTCATAGACTTGTTTTCCTTCTTTTACATCGCAAAACATTGCAACTTAAAAAAGGGCTGTACTAATGTAGTTATTGTTGTTGTTGATTTTAGATCATCGCCAATACAAAGCTGTATGACTACGCCTGTGTGTTCTGGGACTACAGTCTGGGTGACTGGAGCACTCAGGGCTGCACCAAAGGCAATGCATCGGATGGAGTTCTGCGATGTTTCTGCAACCACACCACTAACTTCGCTGCCCTCATGGTAAATGTCGCGGATCTATGGTGACAGTTTTATTCCAAATCACAAACTAGGCTTAACAAGGTTTTACAAAACCAAGCTTAGACATAGGATGACCATACTTGCACTTCCCAGAGATCACCTGTTAATCAAACAGTGTGGGTGCAGCTTGGATTTTCTGTTGATGAAGTTTGAGTTTCTGTAGGTGGTGCTCATGCCAACTTTAGGTTACTTGTGTAACTCCGGTTCTCTGAGTAGCATGAGTGAAATGTCTCACTATGGAATACGCTTCCTCACGTATTCTCAGAAGCATTTATTCCACTACGCCAGTCCTGAGTGGCTGGCAGTCGTGACACGTGCGTCAGGACGCTCGTCCCTTTATATAGGACTGATGCTGAGTCACTCGTCATTCAAAATAAGCACACCTCTTCTCGCTTCACCCCAGTAGCAAGAAGGTCGGTCTGGTGAGACATCTCACTCATGCTATTGTTTTCCCTCCAGCGGCATAACACTGCCCTCCAGTGGCCGAGGCCAATCCGTGCGACCAGACGCTACTGCACATGCGCACCCTGATAGTGCTAGGACAGCGTTTCTGGGCCAATTCACCCCTGAGAGAGCAGAAGCCCCCTCTAAGGGTAGTCTGTGGAGCAGCAGGGTTGAAGGATTCCAGGTGCCTCTATTGACGGGGGTTCTGGGAGGCGCCGTAGCAGGTACCTGGACCTTAGGGCATTAAGGGATGCAGACGGGTGGGTTAGGCCTGGATAAAGGTCTGGATACCACCTGGGTAAAGGTCTGCCTGGGACTCAACCCAGGCGCCATGGGCTGCGTCTTATGCAGAAGACAGAGCTGCAAAGCCTCATCCTCCTTTTTATCCTTGCACCGCTTCTGCTTGGAGGCAAGAGCGGATCCGAAGATCGCTGGGGTCTGGGACGCCCAATATGTCGCTCCTGCAACACCGTCATCGCCATGGACTTCCCCATTGCCTGGACAGCACAACGCTGCACACGGAGACAGATGTCTGTGACCGTGGTGATTTCATCCCACACAGCCGCATCAGGCTTGTCAGCCATGTCATCGTACAGCTCTGCTTGGTAAACAGTGAGCATGAGCATTGAGCGTCCTCACCGCCACGGTAGCCACCTTATACGCCCTCTCAGTGGTGGTGGACTGGAACCAGTCTGCTTTTGGCGGCAAAGTAGGTGATCTGGACAATGCAGCCGACAGCTTTAGGTGGGGGTGAGTTGTGGGCCATGTCATGCTTTTCCATCCCCTCAAAATCCAGAGAAGGCGCCCCTTGGATGGGGGTCTTGGTGGAGTATAAATTCTTCTTCCAGGAGGAGGACACCTCGTCTAGGAGCTCTGGGAACACTAGGAGGAGCTGTCAGGGAATATGCAGTTTTCCCGCGGAACTTTTGCACATGTCATGCATGTCTATGCTGAGAGTGGGAAGGGGTGGTGTACCCTCCCTCACTCCATTACCAGCCATGTCGAGGGGACTGCCACTGACTGTTTGAGTCAGGGGAACGAAAGAGGAGTCGTGCTCATCCTCATCGGACACGAGAAACTCCTCTCCAACCGACCCTTCCTCCTCCTCATAATCCAGCAGGAGGGGCACCACGCCACTGGGTCTGAAACATCCAGCACCGAGCCCCAGTGTTGGTTAACTGGGTTAGGGGTTTCCTTCTCACTCGCACCGAGCTGGTGTTCCTCGGTGGCGGTAGTGAGAAGAGGGTCCCTCTCTGAGAGGCTAGCCTGGCGAGCTAGCCTACGATAGAGGCTCTTAGCTGTAAACCAGGCGCAGTGTCCGCACGAGCTAGCTACTAGCAGCAGAATCTACTACCCTACTGTCTGGGGACAGGTTAGAGTGCTACCACTAATCTCTCTGAACACCTTACCTGTGGAGAAGGTCGGCGAAACCCGGAGGCGGTTCCATGGAAACTAGCATTCGGCGATGGAGTTGTCCGCTCCAATATGTGAGAATGGTTAAGCTAATTCCGAGGAAGCAACAGGTGAGAGATAATTCTTTTGAAGTGAGAAGAGGTGATTGAATGACGAGTGACGCAGCGTCAGTCCTATATAAAAGGGAGAAGGGCCTTGACGCAGACGTCACGACTGCCAGCCATTCAGGGCTGGCATAGTGGAATAAATGCTTCTGAGAATGCTTCTGGGAGTGTATCCCATAGTGAGACATCAAAACGAATGCTATGAAAGAGAACAACCCAGTTATTCTTCTGTTTATTCCAAACAAACCGGAAATGTAAATTGCATCACTTCCTGTGCAGCAGAGGAAACACCAGGTGTTTAGAACAGCAAATGCAGCTTTCATGAAGTGGATATAGGTTGGATCACTGTTGTGTTAGAGTGATCAGATAGAGAGGAGCAGAAGATACATTTATTTATATGAAAAGGTTACACACAGTAGCACTTTAACTTTTCCTAATTTAAACTATGGGTTAGGTTTCTGCTTGGCCCTCACATGGAAAAACTTTAGTATGAAGTGATTAGAATACGTCACAGACTAATTTTCATATAAAAATTTCCACTATTTTAAAAAAGTGGCACCTACTCATAAAATGACTTGCAGCATTTACAGTTATGTTACATTTTGAAAGGATAGTAGGTAACTTAAGTTCTTGTTGGACAAAATGCTGCAGTATACGGACTGGGTCCTATAGACATATAGATATTCAATGACCTTCAGGTAATAAAGCAAAAGTATATATAGTATTTTGGAAATGAACTCTTCACATTCGTTGATAAATCTAAATAATTGAGAGAACAAGAGAGAAGTTTCTGAAAATTGTTAAAAATGTGAAAATAATTGCAGGACTACATCTCTGCCTCTCATTGCAGAAGTGCTCCCTTTTCAGTTTTCCAGATTGCATAAATTTGTTTTCAGCAGCATACTGCTGCTGTTTGGTGAAAAAGCATGTATCTCCAAAATGTCAATTTTTCAGGAGTGGACAAAAATGGTCTCATATTTACTTTGACAACCATGAATTTTGACATTATGCAATGGGTTTGAAAGGGTTTTGTATTCCCAAGAGTTACAGCATTGTCTCAACACATTCAGGAGCATGGTATCTTGCAATTCAACTATGAACATAAACAAATTTCAGTTCTGAGGTTTTAACCTGACAGTAGCAATACCATACTATAAAGCATGGAATCTCTGTCTGTATGTGTGTCCTTCGCATATCTCGAGAACCGTTTGTCCGATCAACTTCACACTTGGCGGGTGTATTGCTGGGGACCCAAGGACGTGCAGTGTCGGATTGGACACGCTCAAGTTCAATATTAATAAACTTTGAATAAACAAGCGAACAGCACTCTGTGCAGCAGCGGGGCTCAAAGCAAGCGACTGATGGCCTACGCCTATTTTGAATGGGCACTGCAATAGTACTACTAAAATTACAACACTATACAGCCCTGCCGTTTCCTCAGGCACCCAAACTACCTTCCAGTTAAAGGGTAACTTCGGTATTTTTCAACCTGGACCCTATTTTCCCAACTGCGGGTGTCTAAGAAACTAATGGGGACAACAATTTTTGAAATTGGTCCAGTATTGAGCGAGATCGCTTCAGCCGGCAGCCGCGAAACAGGCTGCAATGTAATCCGACGGGGCAAATGCACACCGTCAATGTACGTGCACTAAAAATGCTTGTTTTTGCCACTGACTGGCTCAGATTGTTATTATAAGTGTCTGACACAATATGGAAAGGACCCTATACAGAAATGAAACGTACTTCCTTACCTTTAGCTTGATCCCGTCTGTGTGTAACCAAGTCTCGCCCAAGTCCCGCGAGAGCTTAGTTGTTGCAGGAAGTCACCTGTGGAAACGTGAGTGAGAGTTGGAGAGAGGAGTGCTACCGGGAGGAGTTTGTTGTGTTGGAGTACAGAGATCGTAGCTTAGCGTTATCTAAAAGATCTAAAAAAAACAACAAAAACAAAACAATGGTTCGTGTTTGCGCATTTCCGAATTGTGCCAACAAAATGTCGCGCAACACTTCGCGCAGCTTTCACAGACTGCCTTTGTTGTGACCCGCTGAAGTTGTGGCTAGTTGTGCTACAAATGGATGCCAACACTCCTGTCCATACGCTGCGCCTTGCAGACCATCGGGTCTGCAGTGACCATTTTGACCGGGATGACTACAGCCAGCCAAAGAGGAGACGAAATCCTATCCCAAAGCACTTTTTCCTAAAGAAAAATGCTGTCCCGAGAGTGGAGAGACCTGCTGCAGACAGAGTGGAGGTAAAGTTATTAGCTAAAGTTATTGCGTTGTCCTGGCATCAGTACACACGGCAAAAACAATCACTAAACTAGAAAGGCACTCGGAGAGCGCAGACCTCCGCCAAGGTTCATGCTATTATTGTTTGTTCGTGAGTCGGATCCAGATCCGCTCCAAAATTTAATGGGTTCTTCCTTGGCCCATGCTACACCCTTCCACCAAGTTTCATGAAAATCGGGCCAGTATTTTTTCCGTAATCCTGCTGACAGACAAACAAACAAACGGCACCGAAAACATAACCTCCTTGGCGGAGCTAGCCAGTAGTATGTGTAAAATAGCCTATCAACTGAGTCATGATTGATTATAAAATATGTATATAGATTCATTTCCCCTTTTCAGCAGTTGACATTCATAATAATACAATAAGTGATATCAGCAAGCTGAAATTATCTGTGTAATATTGTTGCCAAAGTGTGTGTGCGTGGTGTAAAAATATATATGCTTATCTATTATACGACCTATAAGCCCACTTTTATGCCTACATTTGTATATCCTATACATTAGCAGATATCATAGAGATACTTACTGGCAATGAATGATGATGGTAGCTCTTCAATGAGTAGGAGCTCTTCATCCGTATACTCTGGCTCAAATAAATACGGGCCGCCATCGAATTCAAAGGCCTCTTCCACGTTGTCGAAATCAGGTAAATATTCAGCCATGACTTAGAAAATCTTTTAGATAACACTGAGCTACGATCTCTGTACTCCAACACAACAAACTCCTCCCGGTAGCACTCCTCTCTCCAACTCTCACTCACGTTTCCACAGGTGACTTCCTGCAACAACTAAACTCTCGCGGGACTTGGGCGAGACTTGGTTACACACAGACGGGATCAAGCTAAAGGTAAGGAAGTACGTTTCATTTCTGTATAGGGTCCTTTCCATATTGTGTCAGACTCTTATAATAACAATCTGAGCCAGTCAGTGGCAAAAACAAGCATTTTTAGTGCACGTACATTGACGGTGCGCATTTGCCCCGTCGGATTACATTGCAGCCTGTTTCGCGGCTGCCGGCTGAAGCGATCTCGCTCAATACTGGACCAATTTCAAAAATTGTTGTCCCCATTAGTTTCTTAGACACCCGCAGTTGGGAAAATAGGGTCCAGGTTGAAAAATACCGAAGTTACCCTTTAACTGTCCTTAACTTACCCCTTGGATGAACTCCAACTTCTGCACTGTTCAGAGAAGTTGTAAATTTTATAACTGTCTGCGCTACAAAAATATACATCAAAGGATAACGACATCAAAGGTCCCATATTCAGTGTTCATTATTTCCCTTAATATAGTATTGCCCAGGATAAGAATAATGTTCTTCATGATGTTTTGCAAATCAATGTTGTTTAGTTAAGAGTATTTATTGAATTAATTTGAAGACTCACAGGCAGAACAGAGCAGTCACAATACTGGAGCCTGATTGATCAGTGAGGTGAGCCAAGCAAAACCAAGTTGTGATGTGTTGACTTGAGTTAATCTGAAACTGCCTATAAAAAAGGATGGCTTTTGAGAAAGCAATAACTTTAACATAGGACCACAATGGAAATAAGCTCTTGAGCTTTATTGTGTTATCCTTGAGGTTTTTTTTTTTTTTAAACTGTACTTGAATTTATTTTCTGGCTGAATCCTATCCATGTACTTGTTTTTAAGATTTCATCAAATAAATTCAATCAATCAACCAGTCACAAAATTAAATCCTGATTTTGTCATCATTAATCATCACTGATCAAATAAGTAGATGAAAAATTGAATTCCTATAATAGGGCCCCTTTAACAAGTCATTTAATCTTGTAATCTTGTCTTCCAGCCTTATTAGGGTTACAGGCTTGAAACCCTGTTATTTTTATTCCAGTTTATTATTATCTTCTTTCTCCCATGTTTGCGCAATTTCCCATGAGTTGGAATATGCTAGAGACATGAAAGATAGCAAGATTTTGCCCATGAAATATGTTCACAATTGGCCAGATGATGGCGCTATAATTAAACATCTTGCAACAGGCCAACAACAGGCCTCCTACACCATAGGTCCAATTGACACAGAACTTGCTAGACTTAGAGCCAATAGTATTCTAAAACTTCAACCCACTTCTGCCTAATTAGAATTTCCGCCATTTTGAACAACACTTTTTTAACATCTCCTCCTATACCATTTGTCCGATTGCCACCAAACTTAGTTTTAGTCTATGGACCAAGCTCTTTAAAACTTCTTCACCGAGTTTTGATATCTTAAATCATCAAGGAGTTATTAGCCAATGTACTGGAAAAGGGGTGTGATCTATCACCAAATAGTTAATCATTTAAAAACATTGTCCAGTCAATATGAAATTTGCTAGAAACAATGGGCCTCATTCATTAAACGTGCGTACAATCAGATTTGATCTTAAAGTGTACTCACGACCGTTTCCACGAACATTTCAGTAATTTCTTTTCTCACCTGAATTTGTTCTTTGGTACAATTGTGTGTTTGGAAACATGCATGAGGGCAGATACGCTGAGGAGACCTGTATGAACAAGTTCTTAGGGAATTGTATTCAATCTGAAACATTTAGCTGATTGATCAAAGTGATAAATTACGATATAAAGAGTGCGCGAGAGGAAAAATGTCATGGTGTAATAATTACACCATTACATTGTAATTTTCTCAAGTGGGATTTTCTTTTTGGGATCCTCTTTTTGTCCATGTTATCTTTTTCTGAGCCTATGCATGTGTCATTCTCTTTGTTCTTTACTTGGTGGATCGTGTGTAACTTTATTGCAATTTGATTCAAATTACTGGTGTTCCAATATCCATAACCGCTATGTTATGTATGGTTAATTGCAGGGGTTAAAGTGGGCCAGAACGATCCGGAACAGCGTTCCGGAACCTTCGATTAATAAGTAAATAAATCTGATTGGCAGTTTCATACATAATAATGTCAAGCGAGTTCACAGGGCTGCCAACTCTCACGCACTGACCGAGAGACTCACGCAATTGACATTTATCACATGCTCTCACGCCACAAGTCCATTTTCTCACGCAGTGAAAAACAAATTCATAAACGTTATGGCGCGAAGACAGAGCAGCAGCGTGCAGCAGAGAGTTATTCAGACCATCTGAATAGCGAGAAATATACACAAATGTATTATATTGTAATTTATTCCCATGCATGCTGCTCAGAGTAATCTCAGTCAGCAGCTCTTCTGCGTCTCTCCCTCTCCTCTCGCGCCATGCGCACGCAGGCAGGAGTGAGAGTGAGTTGCTATGGTTACGGGGACGCTCTGTGTCTGTCGCTCTGAAACTTTCTCACGATTCCCAATAATAGGTATTTTAGATTAGTATGCCTATGCAAAATCATGAATGTAAGTATACCTCAATGCTGAAATCTAGTAATATAACAATTTTCCATTTTTGGTTAACATTATACAGGGTTGCTGTTTCTTGACTTACTCCAAGAGGTTAGGTGGTGTAGAAATGCAAGAAATTTGTTTTAAATTACTATTTTTTGCTGACCCTCCCACCAATTATGTATCTACCCCCCGTAGAAATGCGGGAAATTTGTTTTAAATTACTATTTTTTCTGACCCCCCCCCACCAATTATGTATCTTATGTATGGATTTTTTGAAGGTGCGGGGGATTGGGGGTGCATCAACCTGGTCGGGATATAGAAGGGGGTGCGTTGCCTAAAAAGTTTGGGAACCGCTGCTGTAATAGAACAGAATAAAAAGAGATTTCCATACTATTGCTGGCCTACCAAACATCATAGGAGCAATAGCCTCTGTGCATCAAAGCACTGTCTCTTATTTCCCTGTTTAAATTGCAAACAATAACAAACCAAAAACATTCAATTAATCTGTGACGCCAACCTAAACCTCCTAAATGTGGTTTCCAGCTGGCCAGGATGGAACCAGGTTGGTGACTCACTGGTGCTGCAGAACAGCTGTGTGGTTGAGCGTCTTGACCAGTTTACTGCTGGTGATGCACAACGCATTGGACTGAATGGAAGTTAAAGTCTCAAGGTGAGAGTTTGTCTCTTGGTGATAGAGGTTATGTGTTGACCACATGTCTAATTGTCTAATGACACCCCTGATCAACCCTCAGACCTCTCAGGAGCGATCATATAATTATCATATGTGCACTCGCTCCACTACAGAGCGAACCATGCTGGAAGGCCGTTAGATGTGCTTGGACACCACAGGAAGAAAGCTCATGTCAAGAGCTACAGTCAAAAACCTACATTATTATTATATAGCCTGAAGTCTGATCTTACCATCTGATGGAGGTGCTGCTTGAATTAAACCAGTGTCCGACTCTGCTGATGACTGGACACCTTACAGCGCAGTGCAGTCTTTCATCATTCCCCCAATTGACAGCACCCTGCCTTCTGCCCCCATAGCTAATGAACTGTTGCATTGACAGCATCAGTAATTTATTGCCATGCTTTTTTTCTCGGTTGCTGTCACTCCGCCGCTTACACTTTTAAAACGATTTTTTTTTCTCTCACTCCCGACAACACTACTTCTATTTCAGAGTTTGAGTTTTTCTTCTTGGGTTTGTTTGCCATTCTCCACCTTTCCAGTAGTGCTTATACCATTTGCACACAACCCTTCAGTCAGCAGGCAAGCGCATCCAATTTACAAACAAGTGCCATTCATCATCAGATACACACAGGATGAAAACCGTGAGTCTGCGCATGTTTCATGAATCTCACGTTGGTTTTCGTAGGCATGTTGCTTAAAGAGTAACTAAACCCCAAATCCAAATCTTTGGTGAAGCGTCACACCTAATGGTGAACAATAGGGTCCTGAACTGGCCATCTGCTATTGGCTGGTCTTTGTGCCAGGTGATGTCAACCTCTACAGAGTTTGTGTCGAGGCACTCGCACATCTGATCGTTTTAGTAACAGGTGCTTGGCTTGGGATTACAACTTTAGAAAAAGAAAAAGAGAAAGAAAAAAAGCCTGCACACACAATTTATTTTGCTATCTTCCGAAATAATTTAAATAAACTTGTCAAAAGTCTTATCAGTGCTTGTGGGTACAAGTGAGAGCCCCTTGGAAAGGACTGAAACTTGCGCGTCAGTCAGTTCCTTATTGGAGAGATTCATTACCGCGTCCTGCTGTAGCTCCACGTCTGTGGTCTGGGCCCATAGTTCTGTCCTTGGCCGCTTGCCCCTCGAGTCGCTGTCTGTGGGGTCTTCCGTGGTAGAGGCCTCGGCGTGCGCTTTGTGTACCTTGTCGGCTGCATAACTGCTCTCCAGGTGGCTGCGCTTCTCCCTAGCATCCTCTCGGGGCTGTCTTCTTAGGGCACTGCCACCTGGTTGAGTTGGTAGCCCTCTGGGTTTCGCTTGTACTTCGTGATCTTGAGTGGCTGTAGGTTGTCTCTGTACTTCCCTATGGCCTGTTTAATCAATTCATCTATGGTTGTATAGTCTCGGCCAAGTGTCTCTTTCAGTGTCTCTTTTCATCGCCTCATGTTCAGTTGTCTTCCACCTCCTTCACTTCTTTTGATACATGTTCCACTATTAATAGCATAAGATCTAAGGAACATTTGTTGAGGATCTCTCCCGATTTGTGAACAAAGGTCTTGTCATTCTTTCCTAATGTAGGCTCCCTCCGTATTCTCAGCCCTCTTAGAATGCGCTTGTTGCGCCAGTATTTGCTCAGAGTGGAGCCAAAAGCCCAGTGGTGCCAAGTGGTGACATCACCTGGCACAAAGACCAGCCAATAGCAGATGGCCAGTTCAGCACCCTACTTTTCACCATTAGGTGTCAGGCTTCACCAAAGATTTGGGTGGGGTTTAGTTACTCTTTAACTACAAAAGTAAGACAAATTTAAATGAGTTTCATTCAGTATTGGGCCCTAAGTACATGGGACAAGGAGTTATTCACTTGGCCATTAGGGGGTACTACAATTGCAAATAATTAATATCTCAATATAGGCAAGATTTCGGCAAAAAGTAGAAACGTCATCCGGCAAAAAGTTGCTTCGTGGTTCCACTCGTTAGCACTGAGGCTACTGCTTTTCTATGGAAACATGAATTAGAATGTAGTTGTAGTGAGGCAGGAATAGCATTTAGGTAAGTCCCAGTTCCATGTCAGGAATGTGCAGGTAGAACTCCATATTTACACGGTGGTCATTTAATAACAAAATAGCGCATGTTCTACAGAAATCACAGCAAAAAGTCAAATGTGTCCGCTGCCAGTCATGTCCGCAAATCTAGTGTTGATCGGGTAAGAATTTTAGTGTTGTCTGTCTAGCTTGTAATGGGATACCTGTCTACTGTCGAACACGGGAGTAAAATTAAGGTGTTTTACTGAGTCCTCTTTTCTCTTTTCTTTTCTTTTCTTTGTAAAACTGAAATAATTACAAAGTTACAATGCTTTGGTAACAGACTGTTCTCAAAATACAGCACAAATGAATTTTCATTGCTTACAAGTAGCCTCCATGCACATGTTACGACAAGAAGCTACATTTAGCTTAGCGTTTTTAACCTTAGCAAATGAAATTATCACAAAGTAGTTCATTTTTAATCCAAACTTATGAATTCCAAATTATTTATATGCACATTTGCACAAAACACAGAAACTGCAACACAGAAACACAACAAACTGCCACAAGGTGGTGCCAAAGAATATGAAGGCCACAGAATGTGTGCCACAACAAAATGCAATAAAGTGCCCTTAATCTATAAATCCAGGCATTTTAAATTTACGATTTGGGGCGCTACAAATAAAATGGGATATTCTTTTCCGTGTTGCATCTTGTCGCACTATAAAACTATAAAAACATTTAAATCGTTATAAATAAATAGAATTTCTGTGTTCCCACTATAACTATAAAAACCTCCAAAACAATAACTATAACTATATTTTTGGTTCAATCTCAGAGTGATTTTCTGGATGTAGAGGCAATCATAAAACATTTTCAACCAATCAAAGTAAAATTCTACAAAGGAAGGGAAGACGTCCAGAGCAACCTGGTGCTATTTGGCAAAGACCATCACCTCTAAAAATGTTGAAAAGAAACATGACAAACCGGTCGGGATCAGAAGAGCTCTTGGGAATAGCGGTAAAGCGTGATTACTGACTTGGAAGATAGTTAACTGGCTAACTAGTGTATTTGCTAGTTAGCGAGCTAACTAACAAAAAAGCATCATGTCTTGGCCAAGCTGACCTGCCGAGGGCAAATGCGCTATTATCCAAGATCCTCTCTTTTTAATGGCTATGACCGGGAGGTAGCAACATCTCTATCCTCTCCGGTATTGAAAATCTGTTTAGCCACGGTGAAGTTACAGGTGTTTCTCTCAACATGAGCTACAGGAGACTCGCCTCTTTGATCTGCAGTAGATGTGGTGTTCAGAGTCACCTACTGGTAAAGAGATGAATAGCTTCACTTGGTGACTACCATTAGCTCTCATATACATAAATAAAGCACAATAATGTCAAGACAGAGCTCGTAAAAGAGCATTGATTCCACCAGCTCCTCTCTCTTTTCCAGCAACTCATGAACCTTAATTCTTCAGCTATGTCGTTTATTTACTTTAGAGAGCAAGTAAAATAAAACCACATCGGTAAAGTAATCATTCTCCATTTTGCTCTGAATATTCAGCACCAAAATAAGACAATGTTGTTGTCGTGTGAATGCTTGAACAACAATGTATTGTTATAGTTTATATTTATATTTATAGTTCGCTATAGGTGTGAATGGGCCTTAAGAGTTTTAGGAAAATTTGAGTAGTGTGACACCCCCAGCTACTCAGTTTTATCGCTCTTAACAACAACAGACTCTCATGACAAAATCAAATTGGTTTGCTTTTGTCGCCAGTCATGGGGCGGGCTGTCTTGACCACAACAGTCAACAACCAATGAGATCTCAAGCGGAAGTACAATACACAAAGCAGATATTTCTCTCGCCTCTAATTCCCGCTGAGGAGTAGTCAGCCCATTATTAACATCTCCTCCTACAATGTTTATCCGACCGCCACCAAACTTGGCGGGATTTATCCATGTATCAAGTTCTGTAAAAGTTTTTTGATATGTTAAATTATAGTGCTAAAATTGTCCAATCACGTTAAGTCTTATTTTTAATTACAAAGACTTGCGTTGCTCTATGACAAGTGTATTTCCACAACATGGCCAGAAGGGCTCAAAACCTGCAACCTTGCAGCTATATTTTTTCTAGAAACAAGTGGGAAAAATAGTTTGCCACTGAGGTGAGATAATTTCATTTGTTTCCAATCCACTCCAATCCAATTTCACTCATTCTTGAAACTATTTAATTTGCTTTGGAAACAATTGAAATCATCAACCCACTGGCAGAATTTTTCCATTTGTTTTAAGAAAAATGTGATTTTGAAATTATATACCAGATTAATAGACTATAGATGGATGTTTTTTGTGTTGTGTAGAGAAATCACTGTTTGATTCTTCACTCTGATTTTGTTTCTCCAACAGTCATTCAGGGAGAATTCTGAATATGCAGAAGCCCTGAACTATATTTCCATCGTTGGATTATCTTTCTCTATCATTGGCTTGATAATAACAATCATTCACCACATTAAGGAAAGGTAAGACAGGACAGGCCTTTATTTACCTGCCAGAAATCACAGTGCCAGCCTTCAACTTTTTGGCTGTTGGTCATGTTAGCATGTGTGATGTCATGTGTGATTGCAGGTGCAAACGTAACTGCAGAAAATGTAAGCTATTGATTGGAAGATTTATTTTGGAGAGGAATACACAGAAATTGGACACGTAATGACCCAGAAGTGATATATTTGTTTACAAGCAGAAAATAGAGGCAGGACGCCCCTTCCTGTCTAGTCTCAGCTCTCGCGGTGTTCCCCAATGTGCACTTTAATATGACACAGCGGAACTTCTTTAAAAGCATAAAAGTTTAGGGGACACTCGGGGGCACAGCAGTAAAACGCTAGGCCACCACTGCGGAGACCCGAGTTCGTATGCCGGTAGTGGTGCCTCCGGCTTGGCCGGGCGTCCTTATGAACACAATTGGCAGTGTTTGTGGGTGGGAAGTTAGCAAGGGAAGATAGCATGAAGTTCTGCACATTACGCTCTCCCAGTAAAAACTGCTTGCTCTCAGGTGAAAACAAGCAGCTGGCTCCATGTATTGGTAGAGACACTGCGGGAAGGACTGAGCCTTATGGTACGCACTCTATCTGGTGGGGGCGCCCCAGATGTTAGTGTTTTGATGCAACTTTGCAAAATGTGATTGCCGTCATCTCATAAAAATGCATGCATGCAAAAATGGTCTCAATTAACATTAAAAGGGATTGTAGATGTAAAAAATGAGCAAAAACTCAAATCATACTGGAATTGTCCTTTATGGATTGCTTTTCAACTTATTTAGCTTTAAAAGAAAAACTCAGGAGAGACGTAACTCCAAGATTGTGCTGGTGAGTATCTGCATCAGCCTGCTCGCCTTCATCATCACCTTCCTCTCCGGAGTCAAAAACCCCAATGAAGCGAGCAGCACCCAGGTGGAAGCCACCAACACCGAAACAACACCATCCCTGGTTCAGACGTACATACTGAGCCAGATCACGGCCCGTGCACGGCAGTGGCGGCTCTTCTCCACTTCTTCCTGTTGGCGACCTTTGTGTGGAACGCTGTGTTTGGTACCCAGTTGTGGTTTCTCATCCAGAAAACACGCCTCACTCTTCCACCCTCCTGCACCTTCCTCAGCATTACTATTGGATGGGGTATGAGATTCAATACATTCAAACATTTAAAAAAAGCAAAGGCTTTGAGTGCTACTTGGTACCAAACAATCAATGGCAGAAGACAATCAACAGGTGCTCTTCAGAATGGCTGCTACAAAAAAGGGCAACACTTCACCTGTAGTCCAATGTTGATACTCAACTATCAGGTGACAAAAGTAGATGTTCAACAAAGTGTCATGTGCCTAGTTGCTGCATCTTTAAAGACAATGTAACCCTAACCCTGACCTTAGCCTAACCCTAATTTTAAACGTAACTACAACCCTAACCCTAGACATTGAATATTTACAGACTATTTTTTCCTAATATTGTATCACTGAAACTCAGTAGACTTTTTGGTGAAGATTATGTAACCCCATGACCTTTTTGGTGGCACATTAGTCACTTGATAGAAAGTTGAGTATCAGCATTAGACTATCCAAATAAAGTGTAAACCAAGAATGTGTTGAAGAGGGTCTTACTCTGTTGGGATGCATTTCAGCTTGAATTAACCTTCATCAGGTTGCTCTATGTTCCACATAGGTACGTTTTCACTTTTGAAATTATTTTTGTGAAATAAAAGCTGACCATGATTCATGTCAATTAAAGTTAAATATTGAAACAAGAACCTTGTTTTAGGACGGTTTCCCTTTCCCTTTTGTAATATGTTTCAACTGTCTTGAATTACTGACTTGTATTACATTCTCCTGAAGAAAAAAGGTTTACTTTATTGAAACCTGCAAATTATCTACCAGTCCAGCAAGATTATTTGACATTAAAAGCCTGAATAAGCTTAAGTCTGGAAAAAAAAAAAGCTTATTGCTTAGAAACCATCATTGAGCACATAATCTTATTTTGAGACACACATTAAAAAATGCATTGACGTGAAGTGAATTCTACCCGACTGGAAATTTGTTTGTGGTTTACCTTGTTAAAATACAGGTCATAGTAGGCCTACAGTATAAAACAAACTGTGATAATTTATAGGCCATTTATTTTAAAAGTGTCCTGTGCTAATGGAGGTTCTGCTTTGATGACACTTGTGTAAAGCATGATCCAACTACACGTTACTGTTTTATTCCAGAGCATGTAGAAACTGTTTTTTATTGTCCCACTGTAACTGTTGTTTTGACTTCCTGTGTCATTTAGGAATACCAGCCGTCATCGTGGCAGTCACACTTGGAACTACCTACACGGTCAACAGACCTCTGGATACAGACGGGAGGAATTGTGGGTCAATTACAATCATTTATTAGGGGTTCAAGCCCCGAAGGGGCTGAAACCCTCTTGTTTTTGTGCCGGTTTGTTATTATTATTTTCCTGCCACGTTGGCGCAAATTCCTGTGAGTTGGTACATCCCAGACACATCAAATTTGGCCCAATGACAGATATTGGTAACCATTACTAGGTCCAGAAAAATTAACCCAATCAGCCTGAAGGTGGTGCTACAATTAAAGGTTTTACATTAAAGGCCATAACTTCCACACCGTAAGTCAGATTTTCACGAAACTTGGTCCGTATTATACAGGTGATCATACTCTACAACTTTGCCATTTGGATCCTCAAGGTCCGCCTGGAAAGTTTTTGAGATATTTTGTAAGTTTTGAAAAACCCATTTTTAACATCTCCTCCTACACCGTTTGACCGATCACCACCAAAATTTGTATGTATCATTTACAGACCTATCTCATTAGAAGTTGTTAAAAGGTTGTTGATATCTACTGTCATTTTGAAGATATGTATTTTTAAATTTTGAGAGTGTGGCCTGTCAGCATAAATTGTCGTAACTTCATGACCGATTGTCCAATCATCACGAAACTTTGTGAACATGTTCAGATATCATCAATGACCATGTGTGCACAGCTGTTTTAATCTTGAACAGTAGGGGGTGCCACAAATGCCAAAAAACTGCATCTCCAAATCCAGATGACGAAATTGCGTGAAATTTGGTACACATGTTCAGGGAGGATTTACTAGTCAAAATCAGAAGTTTTGTCATCATTGGTGAAAGTGGGCGGGGCCTATGGTGTAATAACCATGTAATAGCTGGTAAATCAAAGTCCATTTGTAAAATCAGTCCAAACTTCTCAGCCTTGCCTGACCTAGCATTTCGAACATGTGTACCAAATTTTCTACAATTCAACCAGAAGGGGCGCCGCAAATGTCAAAAACACAAAAATGGCCGTAACTCCACACCCGTTTGTTCAATGATCGTGAAACTTGGCAGATATATTATGGGATATATTTGGACATGTCCTCAGAACCACTGACACTTTTTTTGCAATATTAGTACCAGTCAGAAAAGGCTTTAACCCCTTTCATGGCCACTTGCGGCTATATTTTGTTTATGTTGTTGCTTTTAATTTTACATCAATTTATAATTTCCAACAAAAAATCCACCCTAAAACATTTAAACACTGTTAAAAAAACAGCTATTGGCGATGTACCTTGCATATCTGTGTCCATTTTGTTGTTTTGTGTATTTTCTTCTTCTCGATAACTGGCCAAACGTAGATCTAAAACATCAACGGTAAACGTCGGGTTTTGGTGTCAGTCTCTCATACCCCTTTTCCACCAACATGGAACGGGTTCTGTTCTGGTTCGCGCACTTAATTTTGAACCATTCAGAGCATTTCGACCAAAAATAAATTGGTTCGGAACCCGAAAAGTTGGTTCCCAGCTGGAACCAAAAAACAGCAGGTTTTCAAGTGCGAACCGTGATGACATCAGTGGGCGTGTCATATTCTACAGGTATAATAACAGAACAAAAGCTTGCAGGTAATCAATGCGATCCGCAATCTACTACTGTTTACTTCCGGTGTGTGTTGTGCCACGCCCTCCTGATGACGCATCCTTGATTACAATGGTTCTGCTCAAAACTGGTGGAAACGCGGGCTGGTTCACTAGATAGCACCAAGGTTCCAAGAATCCTGAACGGAACCGGTTCAAGAACCAGAGCTAACTTGGTGGAAAAGGGGTGTCAGAATGAAAGACCAAGGGCTTCTTTCTAGAGCCGCCATTTTGCACCGACGTTCAACACAATGCAATGTATACACAAGACATGTTGAGTTTTGAGTAAAGGGTGTGGCCACAATCATAGATATGTGGCAATGTTCACAAACTAGAACTAGCAGAAGATCCCGCCTCTTCTTTGAGGGTTGTTGAAAGGCATTCTGGGAAGCAGGAAATCACTGAAGTAGACGAGGCAGACTGAGGAAAAGTGGGTACACCAAAAAAGTTAAATGCAACATTTCATCACAAAATAACACGCATTGGCCATCACAGATTTATGAGAAGTGATCCCAGGAAGAGGATCCCAGGGTAGAACTTTGCTTTTCAAATGTGATATGTAATTGCATTTATTAGTATTATTGATAGATAGATGGAAGAATAAATAAAAAAATGAAATAAAATACAAGGTGATACGAGGCTGTCACTTGTACATGGTACTTCTGACTTCAGCATCTCCCTAGGACATGGGACGAGCCTTATATAAAATATCATAAAATCAAGCTCACAGCCTTCATCTTGAAAATCTTACATTAATTGTTCACCAAATTCATTTTCCCTTTTGTTCACTTTGGGAAAACTTCCAAGTCTGACAGATTTGGTTTACTTCTACAAAACAGCTATTGTTAACAGTGTGTTGCTGATACCTCAACATTTCTCCCTCTTTTTTTTGTGCATTTCACTACTTTTCTTCTTTTGACCCTAAAGTTGCTGGCTTGCAGCTCTGGACAGGGACGGACGTTTGACTTTGGGAAACCGATGTTTTGGGGGTTCCTCCTTCCAGTTGGTCTGGTCTCGTCTACAATACTGTACTGTTGTTTCTCCTTGCACTGACGATATGCAGGACAGACCCCAATTTAACAAGGTAAATCCACATGGAGATATACTGTACTCTGTAATGAAGAGTAGAGGTTAAAGCTACAATCTGCCACTTTTCTCCTTGAGACAGGAAGTCTAGTGATAGTGCCACTCTCCTCCTTCCAACCTCAACCCCTGTCAGTCATCTTGATGATGTCATCTAGCCTGAGGCTGAGGTAGCTGGCATTCGTAAAGCCTCCACAACAATCTGCAAGCTACACGTTACTATGGTTACAGCCGTAATTTACTGTCATGGCGACATCGATCGGTGGACTCTGTTGGATTGAATACAATGCTACTGGTCTACTGGTCTCTGCATCACCAAATGACAATCATGACATGATGTGCACATAAGGTACATTAGAGATTGATTTAGATCAATTTCTATATATTGACCAGCTTTTGATTTTGTGGTGACTGCGCACCGACTGTGTGCCACATGTATGGGAAACAGCATCTTGCAGCCAAAGACACCCTCTTGCATCTGTTAGTAAGGGTATTTGTAAACAGTAACACTTTTTAATTGAAGATGTGTCAAACTGCTCAACACTCAGAGTTAACATGAGTGCAATCTAGGAACCCATCGTCTATCCTTCTGACGACGATTAGACTCTGGGGGTGACGGACAATATTTCAGGGTTTTCCGGTGTAGCCAGCGGCCATGACTTCCTGTTCCGTGCGCCCGGTCATTGTTTACAGTCCGATTAACTTGAGACGTGAGAATGGAGTTGGAGTTGAGAGAAGACATCAAGACCAGATTAGTTTCACAAGTTGCTAATCGGACTGTAAACAATGACCGGCGCACAGAAGAGGAAGTCTTGGCCCGGATATCCGCTGGCTACACCGGAAACCCTGAAATATTGGCCGTCGCCCCCAGATTCTAATCGTCATCAGACGGAGAGACAATGGGTTCCAAGATTGACATGAGTGCAATGTCAAGACATAGTGCCCCTGTTTTTCATTGAACTCCACCAGACACTGGTGTCACTGTTCTTCTATTAATTCTATTAATATCAATTGTGCAACAATATGTGTAAATTCAGAGAGCTCCAATCCATTTTCCATGCCAGATTTTATGCCACAGCACCTGTTTTATGGCACAGGGCACTGCCCACAAGCCTGAAGGTGTTGCCCTACATCTTACTGACTTCAGTCAACTTTCAATTTCTATCTTCTGGAACCTACATGAAAAGAGGGTTCAGTACCATTTATGGACAAAGTCATGGGTCAAATGTTTCAGTTTCTGATAGACGATGTTCACCGCAGGCAGCATTCACGGTCCAGCTAAATTAGGTATACCTAGTGTAACTAGTTCAATGTTAATCCAATGTTACTATCAGCACCTGTCAGGAATTGTTGATAACAGCTCTCATGCAGTATCAACTTTCTCATATATTTATATCTGTAATGTTTTACTCCAGATAATAACCTCCATTCACCAACTCTTTCTGTTTTCAGTACGAGACAGACGTCTTTGAGGAAGAAGTTCCTCACTAGTTTTTCAGTGGCTGTTTTACTGGGCCTTTCCTGGATACTGGGCTACCTGGTGCTCAGCACCAGCAAGGAGCAAGAGGAGGCCCACCTCATCTTAAGCATTGTCTTCTGCCTCTGTACCACCACACAGGTAGGTTACAAGAATACAACCACTTTGTGGTACTAGGTTGGCCACCATGCATTGGCTTCCAGTTAGTTTTAGGATTTATTTTAATATTTTATTGATTATTTTTTAAAGCATTCAGTCAAGGGGCACCGAATGTAAATTACATATTACAATTTTCTAGCTGATATATTTTGAATATTTAGCTCACTTTAATCACATTTAGCTAATTTTCCTCACATTTAAGATGGAAATTCATGTAAAACACCATGTTATACAGTTGTGCTCATAAGTTTACATACCCTGGCAGAATTTGTGATATTTTGGCCATTTTTCAGAGAATATGAATGATAACACAAAAACTTTTTTTTCACTCATGGTTAGTGGTTGGGTGAAGCCATTTATTGTCAAACAACTGTGTTTACTCTTTTTAAATCATAATGACAACAGAAACTACCCAAATGACCTTGATCAAAAGTTTACATACCCCAGTTCTTAATACTGTGTATTGCCCCCTTTAACATCAATGACAGCTTGAAGTCTTTTGTGGTAGTTGTGGATGAGGCTCTTTATTTTCTCAGATGGTAAAGCTGCCCATTCTTCTTGGCAAAAAGCCTCCAGTTCCTGTAAATTCTTGGGCTGTCTTGCATGAACTGCACGTTTGAGATCTCCCCAGAGTGGCTCAATGATATTGAGGTCAGGAGACTGAGATGGCCACTCCAGAACCTTCACTTTATTCTGCTGTAGCCAATGACAGGTCAACTTGGCCTTGTGTTTTGGATCGTTGTCATGTTGGAACGTCCCATGCGCAGCTTCCGGGCTGATGAGTGCAAATTTTCCTCCAGTATTTTCTGATAACATGCTGCATTCATCTTGCCATCAATTCTGACCAAGTTTCCTGTGCCTTTGTAGCTCACACATCCCCAAAACATCAGCGATCCACCTCCGTGTTTCACAGTAGGAATGGTGTACCTTTCATCATAGGCCTTGTTGACTCCTCTCCAAATGTAACGTTTATGGTTGTGGCCAAAAAGTTCAATTTTGGTCTCATCACTCCATATGACTTTGTTCCAGAAGTTTTGAGGCTTGTCTCTGTGCTGTTTGGCGTATTGTAAGCGGGATGCTTTGTGGCATTTGCGTAGTAATGGCTTTCTTCTGGCGACTCGACCATGCAGCCCATTTTTCTTGAAGTGCCTCCTTATTGTGCATCTTGAAACAGCCACACCACCTTTTTTCAGAGAGTCCTGTATTTCAGCTGAAATTATTTGTGGGTTTTTCTTTGCATCCCGAACAATTTTCCTGGCAGTTGTGGCTGAAATTTTTGTTGGTCTACCTGACCATGGTTTGGTTTCAACAGAATCCCTCATTTTCCACTTCTTAATTAGAGTTTGAACACTGCTGATTGGCATTCTCAATTCCTTGGATATCTTTTTATATCCCTTTCCTGTTTTATACAGTTCAATTACCTTTTCCCGCAGATCCTTTGACAATTCTTTTGCTTTCTCCATGACTCAGAATCCAGAAACGTCAGTGCAGCACTGGATGAAAGATGCAAGGGTCTGTCAGGAGCCCAGAAACTCACTGACCTTTTATACACACACACTGATTACAAGCAAACAGATCACAGGTGAGGATGGTTACCTTTAGTAGCCATTCAAACCCGTTTGTGTCAACTTGTGTGCATGTTATCAGGCCAAAATCTCCAGGGTATGTAAACTTCGGATCAGGGTCATTTGGGTAGTTTCTGTTGTCATTATGATTTTAAAAGAGTAAACACAGTTGTTTGACAATAAATGGCTTCACCCAACCACTAACCATGAGTGAAAAAAAAGTTTTTGTGTTATCATTCATATTCTCTGAAAAATGGCCAAAAAATCACATATTCTGCCAGGGTATATAAACTTATGAGCACAACTGTATGTAAACGTTAACAATATGTTTATATGTAAATAATAAATGTTAAATCTAAATGTAAATATTAAATGTTAAATCTAAATGTTAAATCTAAATATTAAATGTTAAATCTAAATGTTAAATGTTAAATCTAAATGGGGCGCCGAATGTAAATCTAAATGTTTAGAAAATATGCAAATTACCCACGCCCCTTGCAGTACAAAGCTGAAGTTAGCTCCTGATTCATAGCTCCCGATTCGCGGGTATTGATGTGCGACCGGGAACAAGTCTATTTTTTTTAACATAGTTTTTTTTTTTATGACAAACTGGAAATATTTTGTTTCCACTGGTACTGTGACATGTTTATTGATCGAAAACAATGTATTTGTACTTTGTAATCTATTCAGTGGTATGCCATATAGACTGTATCATAAAATATAGGATTCAGTCAGGCCCAAATAGATTTGAATTTAAACACTTAGAAAAATAATGGCTAAGACTCGGGTCTCTATTAGCAAGTTCACAGCATGATTTAGAGCCCTTATTCACTTTGGGCCACCCATATCATTGTTCACACATATTAACCAAGTCACATAGTGTCGCCCTTTCCTTTGCTTGCAATTTTTCCCAATGCCCACAATTTTACCGCAAAAAGAGCACATAAAACCCTGCAAATTGTATCGCAATTTTTGAGAAAAGCCGCTGCACAATCAAACATTTTTGGCTGCAATAATCGCAAAAAAACTCTGAGAAATCCTGGTGGGACTGATTTTACTAGTGCCAGGTCATGTAAGAAGGCCTGCTCATTGAAGTTGTGAAGCAGGTGTTTATAAATGATCAGCGGTGGCCATTTGACATTGGTGTCATTGCGTACACAAACAATGCAACAATGGTCACTAAGGCTTTGGCAAAAAACTGCAGATGAGTACTTGGCAGGCATATTGGTGAGAAAACATCATTGAGTGTGCCGTTTTCCACAGACTTGGCATTAAATCTGGTAGGAGCCTGCACATATTTAGAGATTTAGAGCATCCAACTTAAATTGTACAGAATGAGGAGGATTAAGCATATCCCAATTCAGGTCGCCTAGTAGCACAAACTTAGAGGAGGTAAGGGGGGCAATTAGGTCACTAAAGTCAGGAAGCAGGCATGGGCAGAGGGTGGTCTGCAACATCCAGCAATAGTGAGAGAAAGATTTCTTGAGAGACTGATCTTTAAGAGCAGCAACTCAAACTGTTTGGTGAACGATTTAGATAAACGACAGAACATTGTAAGTTGTCCTTGCAGTAAATAACAACCCCTACTCCCCCCCAAACCGAACTTTCGTTATGTGCTTTCATGGCGGTTTGCATTTCACAACTAAAAAGCTAATAATAATGCGTCACTTAAATCACCCCCAGGTAGTCCAGGTAGTCTAAATGCCTAGTTTAAAAATAATCAATTTGTGCTGGATACTTACTTTGAACTGGTACAGTACATCCTGGGCTGTTCCATGTTCCATGAACTGCGATCCCAAATATCTGGACTAGACGTGATCTTCGTACCAATAGTAGACATGCAGATCCAGCTGTTTGGTTTTCGTGGTTTGGTTGAGGCTCTCGTCGAACATTAAAACAAATGCGTCCTTGTTAGCATCCGCAACAAGCTGATCTGAGATGTACGGGGCTAATCCAAACTTGCTGATGTAGGCTGTCTTGTCGGAACTGCATGCAATCGTGTGGGCAATTTTGGAGTCCTGGAACATTGCGCGGAATAAGTCTCCGACTCCTTCATTTGACTTGTATGATTGGTGTTTTCTCACTGTGTTCAGACACCACAGTACCTCTGCTTTCAGTGTAGGCGTACACCCGAATGTTGCCCGGAGATCTGTTGCTGCTTGCCCTGGTGCTGGTATCGGAGATGGGGGTGGAGGCGTGGTGGAGACGAGGGTAGAACAGAACTGGGAAATACCTGCCGTCTGTTCGCGGGTTGACTCGGTAGTTTTGTGTTTCTCACTCTTCATGTGGGATTCCACTGCCTTTAAACCCATCGTGCCGAGTTTGAAACACTTCCTGCACAAAATACACCGTGCCTCGTATATATAGTTTCAGCCATACCGCGAAATCTTGGTTGAATAGCCAATTTTCATTAAATTTGCACTGCGTGACGTTAATGCGAGAGGCATTCGGTAAATTATTTAAAAAATAGATGTTACCAATTATTTTGAGATTTTAAATTGCAATGTCAGAAAAAAACGATTCATAAAATCCTACTTCCCATGTCTTAGCATTTTTAAGAATTTTGAAAGATTGATTTAAGACATTTTAATACCAATTAAGGCCTTATTTTTAGATGAATGAATTCAATACTTTTTAAGACCTTTTAAGGATCCGTGGGAACCCTGGACAGTTAAAGTGCAAGTGTACAACTGAACAGAGGGGGGATGAAGGAGGGTCCATATTTGTAAGGATTATGGCCTGGGGGAAGAAGCTGTGCAGGTGATGGTCCTCAAATACTGTCACACACACATGATAGACGGTGAATTAACAGTGTTATGAGTCGGTGTTTAATTCGGCGTGTATCTGATCCCCCAACCAGCACTTATTTCAGTGAGAAATCTAATTATTGAAACGGTTCGCCTCTCATTCCCACGGTCTTCTCCCACTAAAATAGCGCAGTTAAGTTGAGGCGACAAAATCCAAAATGTAAAGTTTGTACGGAAATACAGTTTATCTTTATGGATTATATTGATACCGAATTGACAAGAAGACTGTCTACATATGACACCTTTTATCTTGTGTTTCTAGAGTTATGTGTTTTTACAGACACGTAAGGAATTGTTAATATGTCATATTTCTTATTAGGAAGTTTGGCGTAATATTTTCCCCGGAGAGCGCAGAGAGCTTCAGTTTAATTCAAACTGCTAATATGTATATTTTTTTAACGTTGTGTCACCACTACAGAAACGCTAGGTAACTGCTAAAGTATGTTAGGCTTGTCTGACGTTGACTGCTGTTAGTTATTGGTTTGATTAATGGTTTAATAATGTGTGTTTGTATTGATTACTGACGGTGGCTGATCAGGCTAATCATCAGCTAATTGTACTCAGTTTTTAACGGCAGTATGCTACAGTAGTATAATAATCTAGACTAGAGCAGGTGGCTGTTTCTTGACTTAATCCAAGAGGTTAGGTGGTGTAGAAATGCAGGAAATTTGTTTTAAATTACTTTTTTTTTTCTGGGGGAGGACCCCAGACCAATTATGTATCTTTCAAAGTTTGCTCCCCCATTTTAAAACAACCAGGCGCCCATGGGTATTAACACTGTGATGATAAATGAAGTGCACTAGGTTACTGAGGAGGCTAGCCAACAAGCTATGTGCTAGCTAATGTTAGCCTCAAACTACTGGGCCTATATTTAATGACACGTACTCAGATCGGTCAATCCACTTAATCAAGTAGCCTACTCAGTGCATCCCTATTTTGTATGCATTATTTACTTTTTACTTTCTTTTAACTTGTGAAGCACTTTGTACTTGTAAGTTTATAAATAAACTAACTCACTTTATAAATACAGTGTATTATTATTTTTAAACGAGCACTATTATAAATGAACTCATTTTGGAATGCCCTGCCAAAGCAGCTAGGCAGTCTAATTCAATATCATCTTTCAAATCACTTCTTTAAATGCAATTTTATAAACTTACCTTCATGTCATGTTTTCTTTGGAATCTTGAAAACTATTTTTATTTAATTCTTATATAAACATCGAACAAAAAGTTCGGAACTTTGTGTTTGGTAGATTATTTCTCTGTTGTAACAATGCTTCTTGGCAATACATTTTATGCCGTTGGAAAGCCTGTTTATTTCCCTTTTAAATGGTGCCCCATTTGTAAGGAGCATACATTTGTGGGATGAGTATGTGGGTTGCGCTCATGTAAAATTTGCCAAATCTTCTCTGCCAATGCCAAACAGCTTATTCTGCTGTTGCTATTGACTCTTGTTTTGAGCTTCCGGTACCCCCAGGTGCTGACAATCAGGTACCTGTGGGGCGGCATCTCCATCACTGGAAAAACGAGGCTTGTCATCATTGGAGGCAATCTCAATGCAGAGAGATATCGAGATGAGACCAGTGGCAATCCCATATCTCCACAGTCTGGGACCGAACTCCATCCTCCAAGATGACAACGCTCGCCCCCACAGAGCGGGGTTTATCAGAGACTACCTCCAGAATTTGGGAGTAGAGAGAATGGAATGGCCTGCCAACAGTCCTGACCTCAACCCAATTGAACACTTATGGGATCAGCTTGGGCGTGCTGTTTGTGCTAGAGTGACCAACACAACCACGTCGGCTGACTTACAACAAATCCTGGTTGAGGAGTGGAATGCCATCCCACAGCAGTGTGTGACCAGGCTGGTGACCAGCATGAGGAGGAGGTGCCAGGCTGTTGTGGCTGTGTATGGTTCTTCCACACGCTACTGAGGCTCCTGACTGTTTGTTAAATGAATAAATTGTAAAATTGCCAATATGACTTGTTTCTTCCTTGTTACTGATAGACTTCAATCATCCAATCCACCAAACAAGAGTCAATAGCAACAGCAGAATAAGCTGTTTGGCATTGGCAGAGAAGATTTGGCAAATTTTACATGAGCGCAACCCACATACTCAGCTGTGCTGCTCATCCCACAAATGCATGTTCCTTACAAATGAGGCACCATTTAAAAGGGAAATAAACAGGCTTTCCAACAGTATAAAATGTATTGCCAAGAAGCATTGTTACAACAGAGAAATAATCTACCAAACCGAACTTTTTGTGCGATGTTTATTTTACTATTCATAATTAAGCATTGTATGCCTCCTTGTGAAACTCTGTAAACTCTGAGCAAATCAAAGATTATTGTATGATGAGAATACTAGTAACATTTATCCGCATGTCACTCTCAGCCACTGGGAGCTGACCAGTTCAACTACAGTCTCCTACTGGTGGCCACTGAGCAGCTCCATTGGAGCAGTTTGCAGTTAAGTGTCTTGCTCAAAGGCACCTGTGATAATTGCTGAGGGAGGGCAGAGGTCTCTTTTTCACCTCCTGAGCCCAGACTCAACTAGAGGAATATCAAAATATTAAGAGTCTAACCAATGTATTCCCGCTCACTTTCCAGGGGTTTCAGATATTCATCCTCTTCACAGCGAGAACACCGGCCTTCAAGAGAACCGTGTCCAGCTCCATCAAGTATATCTCTTCTGCCAGCCTCCAGCTTCACAGCATGACGTACATCCTGAGAAAAGACCAGGAGCAAAACACAGAGACCTATAAAGACATGACACATGACCACTCGACATAAACCTGTGGAACTTGAATATGCTGCACTTCAAAGGAAATTCATTCAGTTCATATGAGAGAGTCAGTTATGCTGCATCATTGTCTTGCAGATGCATTGCACAGTGAATCAAGGTGTTGGATGTGATGGATTTATTCTACTTGGGTGCTGATTAAGGAAGAGAGAATATACAGAGAGATGGTCAATATCGCAAAATAAACCAAATGAAGCCAGATGTAATGCGATGTCAGTATACTGCGCACTCCTCGGACCTAAATTTCTCATTCTGGGTGACTGGTGGGGGTGGAGATGGTGAAAAAAAACCTTTTGGCGTATTCAGCCATCGTGATGAGTCTAGCTTTCTCTGGACTCACTGCTCGCTAGCTGCTGTTGAAGAGTTCAGGTGATAAACCTACATTAAAATAATAATGTGCTGCTGCGGCTAACATTCATGCCCAGGTTTGGAAGTCATGGATGTATGAATTTAGTTCATATATAATTTTGTTCTCTCCTTCAAGGACTATTTTCTGGAGTTAAAGTACATTCTGTACTGTGGGTGTCTTTGCATGGAAAGCATTTCACAGTTTGACAGAGAAGAATTGTGCATTCACATGCTATTGGATAAATCGGAAAACTTATTTCCTACTTAATAGTTAACCAGACTAAACATAACTTTTTTAAACTGAGAGGCAGCCAAATCCACATCATCCATGTGTGCTCATCATTTGTAATTAGGGGTTCAAGCCCCGTAGGGCTGAAACCCTATTGTTTTTCTGCTGGTTTATTATTATTCATCCTTGTTAGCACAAATTCCTGTGAGTTGGTACATCGCAGAGACATGAAATTTGGCCCAATGACAGATATTGGTAATCAATACTAGGTCAAGAAATATTTACCCAATCGGCCTGAAGGGGGCGCTATAATTAACAGTTTTACTTTAATGGCCATAACTCCTACACTGTAAGTCCGATTTACACGAAACTTGGTACACATATCCAGGTGACCATACTCTACAACTTTGCAATTTGGACCCTCAAGGTCCGCCTGGAAAGTTTTTGAGATATTTTGAAAGTTTTGGAAAACACATTTTTAACATCTCCTCCTACACCATTTTGACCGATCACCACCAAACTCGGTCAGTATAATCTATGGACCAAGCTCTATAAACTGTCTTTTTGGATTTTTGATATCGACTTTAGTTTTGAAAATATTAATATTTTTTAAAGTTGTGAGATGGCGTGGCCTGTCAGCTAAATTGTTATAACTTCATGACCGATTGTTCAATCACCATGAAACTTAATGAACATGTTCAGAGATCATCAATGACCATGTGTGCAAAGCTGGTTTAAGACTGAACAGTAGGGGGCGCTACAAATGCCAAAAAACTGTATCTCCAAATCCAGATGACGAAATTGCGTGAAATTTGGTACACATGTTCAGGGAGGCTGTACTAGTCAAAATCAGAAGTTTTGTCATCATTGGTTAAAGTGGGCGGGGCCTATGGTGTAATAACCATGTAACAGCCGGTAAATCAAAGCTATTTGCATAATTGGCCCCAAACTTCTCAGCCTCGTCTGGAATGGCATTTCGAAAATGCGTACTGAATTTTGTGCGATTCGACCAAAAGGGGGCGCAGCAAAAGCCAAAAATGGGCGTGGCCTAACACAAAAACGGCCGTAACTCCACACCTGTGTGTTCAATGATTGCGAAATTTGGCAGATATATCAAGGGATATATTTGGACCATGTCCTCGGAACCACTGACGCTTTATTTGCGACATCAGTACCATTCAGAAAAGGCTTGAACCCCTTTCATGGCCACTTGAGGCTATATTTCAGGTTTGATTTTCTGACAAAATAGTCCGCAAATGCCGTTTCACAGCCGACTTGGAAGTCCCGGATGTTGGAGCTTCCCACCAGCATGTGAATGCACAAGAAAATCTGCAGACCTTTCAAATGAACATGTGCATTCAATTAAACTACCACGCAACAATGAAGTAACTTTGACAAAAATAAAGATGTTGACACTGTGATGGATTCGCTATCTAATGCAAGTTTCAAGTCTCAATTTCCAAGCAATTTCCGTACCGTAATAAAATGAATGGAAACGAATGGCTGCCTGGGAGTTACAAAAAAAACGCGTTCCAACATCTAAAAAAAATATAGCATGCTTTGGAAAATGGTCTGTAATAATGTAAAGTGTGCGTGCAGTTAGTAAATGGCCCCCCACCAGTGATCATACCGACACCAGAAGTCAATTTGGGCAAACAGGGAGAATCTCAGTTAGTAGGGATGGGACACTCTGCTCTGCTGCAGACACACTTCCTGATTTAGGATGATGTCTGGATTTTTACATATAATCTTGCCTAGTGCAGCTTTGAGTGTCCCTCTTTGGTGATAATTCTCAGCAGTTCAGAATGCATCAAAAATGTTTGCAAAACCTATTTTAAGTTCAATTTGATTTCTATTTCATATTAGCCAGATTGTGTGATAAATGCATTACTTCTATACTATTCTGTAATGCATTGCTTCCTATATTCAAATGCATTCCTTATACAATAAGCAGGTGGTGTATGCAGTAAAAAAATGCCATGAGCAGAAGTGTTAAGAAGTCTACCTATGTCACGAATGTGAGGAGGGGAGCTGGACCAAGGTAGGCAAATCCAAAAGGCAAAAGGCAAAACTAACTGAAGGCTAACCAAAAACAAACCACAAACAGGCTGGCAGAACTAAAGGAAAAACAGAACCAAACCTGGGTGGTGACACAGCAAGGAGACACTACAGGAAACACAGGGTAACAGAACAAGGTAGGTAACACACACGTGACAACAAAACAACAAACCGGCAAAGACTACAAGGAAACAAGACTAGATATACACACAGACTGATGACAGATGAGGGACAGCTGGCTGGCAGGGGAGAGTCCGGGAGGTGATTGGCTCAAGGGGAGGAGAAGAGGGAACAAGGTAACTGGGCTAATGGGTGATGGAATACAGGTGTGGGAGCAGGAGGGGGGGGAACAGGTGATGAGGGGAAGTCCGAGGACATCTGGAGGCTGGCAAGAGGATGGCAGGACTAGGGAGTGAAGGGAGAGGTAGACCAGGGCAGAGGGGAGCAGATCATGGCAGACAGGGGCAGATTGGGACAGATAAAAGATCACTGGGAACACAGGGAAAAGGAAACACAAGAAAACTACAAGGGCTAGGCAGGGATCATGACAACCTAGCCCCAACCTTGAGGCCTTCCAAAACCCCCTTGTTTTTTATTTATTTTTTTGCAGATTGGCATTAATCATGTAGGTCTCAATTTCAGGTCTAAAATGACTATGTGTAAAAATCATATCTATGATATATGGCAGTTGTGTAAATGTGCATCGTTGAATATATCTTATCCAAGCTCCTAAATATCACTGCTATTAAATGAGAGATTATACACAAAGACTGATTTCTGTCATGTCGGTTCCTCATCATTCATAGTGTAATGCACAGTGAAACAAAGGGTGGCACCACCTTCTAACAAAAACAAAAACAACACACAATGACTTAACGTATGTGACAGCAGGATTTTAAGTTGGATTTTGATGTTGGATTTTTTTTTTAGATTCGATTTGATTCTATTTAAAATTTGCAAGTCTTACAGCCTTCTATATGAAAAAGAATAGCTGATTCAGGCTGTGATACAGTTTTAATACCCTAGTTTGGCTGGTTTAATTACACTATCTCTGATTACATTCATCAGACATTTGCCAAGACGTATCTGCCTTCCTTTGAAAAACAAGTGGTACTGGCTCCTTGGATAAACTTGATAACCCTCATAGGCTGCGATGTTGGCTTTGTGGAGCCATTTCAGCCTTCGTACATTTTAACTTTGTGCTGTTAATCATCGTTGGTGTCAACATTTTCAAATGGTGCACTGGTTCCAAAAATTATTTCATCCTGTATCCACACTTTTATGTGAATATTTTGTCTCTAATTATCTTATGACGCTGGCAGATTCATTTTAAGAGTTTCCCAAATTCCCTAGAGGATTTATCAACTTCCCAGACTTTCCCTGTCTGAAATACAACCTCTCAATATTCCATGATATTCCAGGTATTCCATGACTACCTTGTACTGAAATGAGCTTGATACAGTAAATCTGAATAGAAGATAAAAATCACTTTCCAAGCTTGTTGTTTGTTTGCAGTGTGGATCTCTCTCATCGAAACCAAACTGTTTATGAATGTAGATCAAGTGCTTAACACCACCTGTGTTGTGTATAATCTGTTTGTCCGATCTTTATGATCATATCAGGTCAGCACTTCCCTCAGATGAATATTAACATGAATCAAACTGGCGCTGCCTCTCACTGCAGTTCAGCTGGGCACTGAGCTTAACACTCATATACTAACAGTTAATATACAGGACCATAATCACATGCTACATTTCTGGTCTGCAAGCCTCAAAGATGATGGACTTGTGGTTTTTGCTCGCCTTCATTTTGGGTAAGACGTGTTTAAACTTTTTTATTATTTTGTTTGTGTTTGTGGGTTGTGGTATTGGGTTGTTTAGTTTGTTTTTGTTTATTTATTTGCACTGTGAAGCAATATAACCAAAGTGATAAAACTCACTGAAATAAATGAAAAACAAAAAAATTGTGCAGCTGAGATAAAGAAAAACCTTTTTGAAACATTTCACCTCAACATTTAGCAACAGGTTTCTTTTTCTCTATGAGCCTTGCTGCTCCTAATTAATTAGACATTTTGCATCTGCAGTTAAAAATATGAAAAGTAAAAAATATGAAAACTAATCTTGCCTAGAAGTGACCACTGACTGTGAATGGCAGACATGGCTTTTTTTTTAAATATTGTTTTCATGTTAAAATATAATTTTAACATGAAAACAATATTTTAAAGTTGTCTGAGATCAAACAAGACATTTTTGATTGACAGGTGTCGATCGCCATCATGATTTACTCTTTTTTATTGAGGGGAGTGAGCTGATACTGCACAAGCATGTGAAACATCATATTGTCTCCTGGCCTCTGCAGCATAGACTGTAAGCAACTAAGCAAAAAACACAGACACAGAGACCCAGATTACTCCCTTAGTATCCGACCGTGCAGGGGGAAATCCCGGTGCAAACGAGACAGACGGACGGATGGACAGACACGCGTCTCCATAACGTCGGCCCGATAAAACGCATTCAAAACTTTGCACTTACACAGCAGATTCCCCCTGCTCTGGTCATCAGCCTATCAGAACACAGCAGATTCCCCCTGCTCTGGTCATCAGCCTATCAGAACACAGCAGATTCCCCCTGCTCTGGTCATCAGCCTATCAGAACACAGCAGATTCCCCCTGCTCTGGTCATCAGCCTATCAGAACACAGCAGATTCCCCCTGCTCTAGTCATCAGCCTATCAGAACACTTTTAGCTTGTTGAAGCAACAGATACCCACCAATGATAGGGAAAAATCAGCAGGGCTAGAGTTAGTGGATTATTATTGACAGAATGATTTTAATCGGACATTTCAACGTCCGGTCGAGCCTTCTGACTGGGCCGGACCTGGCAAACCTACTTGTTAGCTAGCTCTGTAGCTAACGTTTGGTTTGCTAGCTAAACTAAAACGGATGATGTGCAGGGTACGTTAACGTTTATGATAAATGTTTAATGCTTCAGTGATGTTGAAACGGGAGCTTTCGCTAACCTCTCGAAATTCTTTATATGGACTGGCGTGTCGGTCCTTAAGGTGCTTCGCCAAGTTTGACGTGTTCCCCCCCTTCGTCGGCACCGCTCTGTAGCATCACAACCCAGCTGACTGCTACTAGTGAGAGGAGGGGCTGTGGGCAGCGGTGCAGGGTGTGTGTGTGTGTGTGTGTGTGTGTGTGTGTGTGTGTGTGTGTGTGGCTAGTGGAGGCAGAGAAATAATACGTTTGATTTTTCATTAAGAGAAAGCACTGCTGGTATCGATACTATTGCAAATGAATATTGTATCTGTTTCTAATTTTTAGTATAGATACTTTTGACAACCCTAGTTATGACAGCACTAAACAAAATTGGACATTGCACCCATGCATTCAGAATAACAGTCAGACAAAGCAAACCGATACTATGACGCAAGTCATCTAATACAGCATTTGAATACTGAAATTCAGTGATGATCCCTTTCTCCATGCATGTTTCTACAAATAGCCATTTGGTTTTGCATCAATGCAGGAACTTCCTGAAATGTTTTGTTTATTGTTCTGTGTTTGTTTCTTGTATGACACTAAGAGTTCATTCATAATAGTATTTTGATGCAAATGCTGTTCTCTTAGGAAATGTTCTGACTGGCAAAGTAGCTACTAAGCCTCCTGTTAGCGGGTCCGATATGTTAATTCCTTTGCTCAGAGTGCTTTCAAGTACTGGAGTCGTAAACTTTGTCATCATATCGGTCTGTGATCCCACTGACGGTATTTCCCTTCTATCTGTGCACAAAATAAAGACAAAGAGGGAACACATTAACCACAACCAAGGAATGATATGTATCTTGTCCACTCAAATTGATCAAAACGCGGAAACAAGGTCAATCTTATGCATATGCAATACCATCTCATGCCCTTGATAGAGTAAATCGTGGGCCTCACATTTATATTTTATTCTTCTGCAGCCACTCCTGGGCTCAGTACAGTCCAGTAAGATGACTGTGAAGTAAACTATTAGTAAGCTATGTGGAGATTTCCGTGAGACGTAATGATATAAACAAACAGCTCCACACCTGTGTTGCTGTTTTCACCTCTTTTCTAAAGCTTGTTGTCAGGTTCGGCCTGAGTCGTAGCTTTTCCTTTTTTTAAAACGAGCTTGTCTCCTCCCTCGCTTTTTGAAAGCGGCGCTCCTCCCCTCCCATCCCTGAAAAAATGTTTCTTAATGGCAGAATCGATGAAGCAAGCCAGTAAACTTGTTCAACTAGTAAACTTGCTACCTGCCTCTTCACTTGTCATTGTGGGACATGTGACCTTCAGCGGAAGAAAAATCTGGCAAAGAAAGACCGGTAACCGGTGACATTTCTCTATAGGTACATTTATTTTAGCCATTAGCCTTTATGCACTGTTTGTCCTAAGGGGCTTCTGTAGTCCAGTAGCTTTGCGTGTGTTTACAAATGTGTAGTGGTTTCTGTCACCCTCCAGTGGTCAGAAAATCGCTTAGTGTGGCTTTAAAGTTGCCTGTATTTTTTAAATATTGGCTCATGAATTTCAGGTAGCATTTTATCCCCAAATCTATCCCATTTCGGATTAAACGAACATCTAAACATCTTCAAATGTAGAAACCTTTGTAGATTTTAAACTATTGTAAAAGATTTATACCAAGTGTCAGGGACCCAAAATCGGTTGCAGACCTGAGCAGTACTGTTTTAATGAGGCAGGATCCCAAGGTGACCCAGGTTTGTTTCCCAAATCAACTAACTTTGTGCTCTATTTAATGTACCCAGTAGGCTAGAAGCTAGCATTAGTGGCTAGTAGTCCCATGTTACTGAAACTGAAATGAGGAAAGAACGCACAACCAGTGTTGTAGAGGTGCTGGCCATGGCTATCTGCAGTCATACAAATAAAAATGTATATAAAGCAGCCGCACACTCATAGCCACAATGAACAATCTTTTATTTAAACGTATTCAAACATTTTGACATTTGTACATTGACGCTGATGAAGATGCTATGTCGGAATGTTGGTATGTTTAAATAAAAGTTTGTGCATCATGGCTATGAGCGTGGCTACTTTCGATTCATTAGTAGTCCCATCTTAACATTAACATCAGTGTGTTTGCTGGCTAGTTAGCTAGCTAACAGTTTGTTCAGGTTAACTGAGCTGACTCTTCTCAAGCTACAACTCACGCCCGGGCCACACCGCCTACCTGAGCGGTGCGGAACCTGTTGCTTTTCATTTCTGTGCCCATGTTAACAGGTTAGAGCGGCCACGCGGCCCGGTGAGCGGCCACGCGGCCACGCGGCCCGGTGAGCGCCGTGGCTCAGGTGCTCCGGGGCTACGGCTCATCTAGAGATTTTTTTCGCGTGACACACACGGTGAAAATGATCTGTTGATAGTCATATTGACATCATACCAGCAACATGACAACCTTTCAATACAGTTTCAGTGTCTATATCTATAGAATGTCATGTCACAGACATGAAAATATATATAGATTTTTTTTACTCAACACTTTCTGTTTCCGTTTCAAATTAAAAGCCCTCTAGCGTTTCTGTGGACAGAATCCCTTCATTTGTTAACACAAGGCTTCTATTGTTAAATATTTGCAGGACCGTGTTGTAGAAAATTCAGAAAATACTGAGTACCGGCTGTTTATTGTGGAAATACGGTAGTCATAGCAGAAACCCCACGTAGGCTGTAATTACATTATGTTAATGAGTTAAAAGAACATCAGGTGAAGGGCAGTATTTTTCCGGTGTGCTCTCTCTCTCTCCCTCTCTCTCTCTCTCTCTCTCTCTCTCTCTCTCTCTCTCTCTCTCTCTGAACGAGGGTAAACAAAAACCACGAGACTGCTTCTTTGGTACAACTCTTCACTTTTGTAATGCCTATAATGCCTATAATGTAAATTAAGGTTCCGCTCCTGATGTAAATTAGACAGTTTTCAATAAGCCCACCCCTGGAAACCTGTAGAACAGAAACCTGAACCCCCACCCCCAGAAATGGCTTTTAAACTGAGCCAGGCCAAGTGAAGTGGGATTGCTGTATATTTTTTATTTATTTATTTTTGCTAACCCTTATTATTATTATTATTATTATTTACAACTGAGCACACACTTCTTCATCAAGGCAAACTCAGTGTAGAAAGATAGGGCTGGAAGGCAGCTGCAAATCCTCTGTAGTGTTCCAGTAATAGTTGGGATATGGTGCATCGCTAGTTTGTAATTGGCTGATTTCCTATACCCAAAGTTCATTTGCAGCCAACTTTTCCGAGCTAACAAACAAGTAAACAAGGTGACCAAAATTGCGGCAACTGGTGATTTTAGTTTGCTGGCAGGGTGATACAATATAAAAAGAACCCCTTTATAGAAACTAATTATTGTCCAAACTATCTCTACTTCCAGCTGTTCCTTTGGCCACCAGTGGAACTGGAGAAACAACCGCCAACACACCCACAACATCAGCTGCTCCCTTCATAATTACTCTCATAACCAGCCCTATTACTACCAATACTCCTATCAACACTGATCTAACCAATGCTACTGACCCTCCCAGTAATATTACTACTACTCCTCCTCCTACCACCGCTTATCTAACCAATGCTAGTTATCCAATCAGTACTACTATCATCAATGCCACTTCTGGCCCCCTGGTTTGTGTTAATGGAGGACAGTTGTTGGCTGATGTCTGCATCTGTCCTGATGAATGGACTGGAGAGACCTGCTCAGTAGGTAGGTGGGGTAAAACATGTACAATCCAACCCAAAAAGTAGCCTTTATAGTAATTAATTTACATATCCTTATTTTTAGATTCACGTCCATGCATTTTGGAAATTGCACAATGGGTTTCATAAACCTTAGGTCCATAATAGATATGACATTATCAAGCCATGTATTTAGCATCAGATAACTCTCTATTTAATGTTGCATCAAATTTTGTATTGGTAAACAAGCCCTTATTCCTGTAATTTGTAATTTATGATTAAAGGAATACACCAATTTTTTTTTTTAGAGATTGACCCATGAAGTGATTTTGACATTTTTACATTTCTGTGTTCTGAGTGTGTGCATTTTTAGCTGCACACACTCTTCCATGACCCACCACCTTCACTTACTAAGGAAACAAGGAAAATAGTTCCTGCTAGTTCAAAACAGTATGATCATTTTAAATTAAATTTCAGGTAAACTTAACTAATTTTCCTCAAAAAATTGCCAGTGCTGGAGCAAACAATCTCCCGGGGACATACAGATAGTTCTGGTGTCTATATTCTCATCACCTAATGGATAAGTTGACCAACAAACCAAAAAAATCACCTAAATTTGGCTTAATCTTTTAAACATGCCTTTTCCTTTTAGAAAATTTCTGCCAAGCAAAAGAAATGAATGGATTCAACTTTCCACGCACACCTATCGGCTGGTTTGGATATTCTGAGGAAGTTTGTCCTAAAGGAACCAATAGTGGCAAGTTAATCTCAACCATCACACTGTAGAGATCTACCTATCCATCTATATCTATACAGCAGATCTACCATCTACCTACCTACCCATCCACCCATCTATCCATCCACTTATCCATCCATTCACCTATCAGTCCAGCTATAATCTATCTATCCATTCACCGACCCAATCTATCTGTCGATCTATCCACCCATCCATAGTTTTATTTTTCAGTTCTTCTCTGCTGAAATGATGAATTAGGTAGAATATGAGGTTATTTATACCATACTGATGATGAACTGGTATTTCTTTGTGTCCAACACCTCACCTTCACCTTCCCTGTCTAGCTGGCACACCACAGGCCTCGACGAGATGTTCAAACCAGAGAGGATTACTGAGTTTTGACGAGCCACAAGTGCTCCAGTGTGACCTGACACTCAGTGACATACAACAAAATGTGAGAATGCAGGCTCTCCTTTCTTAAAACCTCAAAAACCCTCTTGCTTAACCTGTACTGTTGGCCATCTACTGGCAAAAACAAGTGATAAAATCCCAAAACAGGCAAAACTGTATTGCAAGTTATCACACTGCATTGGCAAATTTCTTTGTGTTTTAAGGAAAACGTGATTTTAAGACTCAATATGAGAAAAAATCACTTGTTAAGATGGGTCATTTTGCAGTGTGTACACATCTCTAAATAAAACAAATATCTTTAATCTCTCAGTTTACCAGCCAAGCCGACTTGCAGACGTTGGCGGCCAGCGCTCAGATCCTGACCTCCAGACCTGATAAACTGACGGCTGAAGAGTTCATCGCTGCAGCTGAGATCGTCAACACACTCCTTCTGTCTCCTAAAGCCACAGAGGTATGAAACGCCTCTTCCACCACTGCAACAAAGAAGAGACGCCTGCACACTATTTTGCATCTGTGTTTCAATGATTTATTGGTCTAGTTGGCACAAAACACCAAGCTTCTATGACTGCACCGTTTTAAATAATCTGTGTGTAAACGAAACACTTTGTAATACCACATACCATCTGACAAAAAGAGAGACACGCTCTCACAAAATGATTGATCGCAAAAAGTTAAAACAAATTACAGCACTTTTTAAGGGATAATAGGTAACTTAGGTCCTGGGTTTCCCTAAATGCAACAAAGTCTCATAAAGTTTTGTGAAATGAGTACAAACTCCGACACACAGATTAGCGGAAGATTATGTTCCACCACCACAAACTAACTGTAGGACAATAGCACAAATTTTCACCATGTTCGTCTCGTGAAAAGTAAACTAAAACAGTTTGGTTAAGGTTTGGTTAAGGTTTTACTCATGGTTAAATAAATGAATACTTCAATGTCAAACTACTTCCTATTTCTAGTCATGTCTCCCCCCCCACTTAATCTTTTACTGCTGGGGAAACAGATTTCTCTCACTTTTCCTGCATCGATTACGTAATTAAGCAATATTACACAAAAGGGTGTGCTTCAACTGCCTCGGTCCGTAAGCATCACTGAAGTGGCAATAATTACGGTAAAGCTCACCCTGAAGTGTAATATTGCGATTACACAACGGTTACCAACAAAATAAAAGATATAATCAACATGTATTCATATTGTGGGGCAATTCACTCTCAAAATCAAAAACATTTTGCTAGTCTTATCTCCGTTTCCCTGGAAATACATGGGGTCTGACTAATAACTGGAAAACAATCAGTTATTTCAGTAGACTCCTATGTAAAGAAACTTCAGATGAGGTGCGCGCTAACGTGCACACGGCTTTGAGCTCAGCAGCTACAGTCAAGATTCCGGCTAAAAAAAGGGTTTAAATTACGTCTTTTCAAGTCAACTTGGGACCCCAGGGCTTCCGGAGACTTGGATTACGCCGGACGAGCTGTATGGAGCCATTTTATGTTTTTTTTCGGTTGTTTTTTTACGTTTTAAGACAAGTCCCCAGCAACTTTGGTTGTTTAGGAGAATCCTGCAACGCTGTTTTGCTGTGAAGCTCCAGGACTGTTTTGTGGACTAGGAAACTTCACCTGACTTTCCATTGACATGGGGGTGAGTAGATAATGACTGAATTTTCATTTTTGGGTGAACTATTCCTTTAAGGACGTTCCAATTGGTTAAAAGACACATGAAGGATCCTTCATGTCTCCTCACCTCCGTCCTCCAATAAGGTGTGGTCGGAGGATACTCAGGTGTATCCTCGATGCGGAAATAATGAGTGAAGTCAATTAACCATTGGCACGTGCGGATATAAGCCCGACATTGGCTGAAAAAACATCCACAGGTGTAAGTAGCCCCCACTTGTTATATATTCTTCAAACAGAAATAGGATAGGTTTTAAATGTTAGCCAAACATTTGTCAGTGAACAGTTATACGTTAAATGTTCATATACTGACAGATCTGTTGTAGTTGCAGGATGTCAAACTCCCCCCCCCCCCAAAAAAAAAACAAGAAAGCACTTTGGTTCATTTCCAGTGAGGTGTCAAATACCGCATGATCGTCTAATCCAAGTTGCATAAGGGATAAAAGTTGGACAATAGCACACAGGCACACATCAGCTAGGACATTTCTTTAAAGGATAAGGCTGGTGTTTTTTACCGTTAACAAATCCTATTTAAATCCTAGCGCCCTGCCGTCTGCCTGGAGCTAATAAACTGCATCTATTTGGAGTTAGACTATCGCCCTCGCTTTTTAGACTCCAAGTCAAACCGTTTCTTTTTAATTTAATTCAAGGTGTGTGTTTCTGATGTTGCAGCATTGACAGCATCAGTCATTTCTTGCCATGTTTTCTTTCTCAGATGCTGTCACTCCACCGCTTACACTTTTAAAAAGTATATATAGTGGAGGGCCTTAGGGAGATATGAGGCTAAGTTTGTGCAAACCAACGACCAAATCCAATATGGCCGCCGCCCAAAAAAGGTTTCGGCTATAACTTTTGAACCAGATGAGCTACAAATGCAAACTTGGTGTCTTATTTTATGTTTTTTGACCATTAGAAACATGTTGGAATGCTTATCTTTACGATTGGGTGTGTCTCGACCCATAATTTGCATATTTCCAAGATGGCGGCTACCCGAAAATTTGTTTTACCATAACTTTTGACTCTTTTGGCAAACTCGGTGTCTATTTTATGCTTTTTGACCATTAGAAACACATTGGAAGACCAAAAATGTAATTTAACATACATGTTCACCCAGATTGAGTGTAGAGTTGTAGGAACGGGTTAACATCAAACTGGTGAAAACAAACAACCTATAATACCCTATATCTTTCTCTCTCACTCCCGACAACAACAATTATATTTCTGAGTTTGAATTTTTCTTCTTGGGTCTGAGTTGCCAGGGCGTCTACTTATGCTAATCAGCATCAACAGGCACACGCATCCAATTTAGGAACAAGTGGCATTCATCATCAGATACACCTGGAATACACCAAAAATCGTGACTCTGCGCATGCTTCATGAATCCCACGTTGGTTTTGCGTAGGCATGTTTCTTAAGAACAAAAGTTAGAACAATTTAAGAAAAGTTTCATGAATGAGGCCCAATGTGTTGAGAGACCAGGCTCCCTAAAGGATAACACCTTTACAGCCTGAATCCTCAGTTGTTGAATTGAGATCAAGTAGTAGTTTTTTCAAAGCTGATATTGGTTTGGAAATTAGCTCTTCAACTGTATTTTTATGTAACTACAATTCTTTCTATCCTGTTCTGGTCTATCCTGTGCTAATGGTTGTGTTACAGAGCGTTAGGGTGGCAGCAATAGCTACAGTCAGCCAGCTGCTGAATTCCAGTGCACCGCCTGCACCTGAAAATCACAGGTACGGGTCGGGCTAGGGTTTAAAGTGATGTTGAACTTTGGTAGTATCTTGGGTTGCGTAGCTTACTCCGTGATAAAACCACAAAATCAGTGATTCTGTGATCTGTTGCTCCGGTTCTGTGATCCGTTGCTCTCTATTCACTGCCGTTGCATGGAGGAACAGCCTGACAATCACACTTTTAGCACATAAACAAATGCAAACAAAGCAGATTCTGATAAAAACAATTCAGCAGCATGACATGCATGAAGTTTTTTTTTTTTTGTGAATCGCTTTCTTTAGGTTTATTAAACATTTCAGTTTGACCAGATTTCTGTGAAACACTTGTTCAGAGGAGACTTATTGTAGATATTGTAGATAGGCCAAAGTTCAACATCACTTTAAATTTCAGGCCTGTGCAGACATTTCGTAGGCAATAATTCAAACATTACATGCTGTAATTGTGGTAAAGATCACACCATGGCTGTTTGTATGTGTGTACATATTTATGTGTGTGTCGTATGTATGTGTGTGTCCACTATTTCCGACCAGCCTCACAGTGACCCTGGAGCAGCTCTCTGTGAACCAAAGTGTGGATCTGAACACGCCTCAGTCTGAGGTGGTCCAGCCCAACCTGGTCATCCAGTCGGCCCAAATCCCTGCTGAAAACACACAGGGAGTCCAGTTCACTTCACTCAAAGGTGAGCTACTGGTCTTATAACCAATCACATCACACTTTAGTCCCTCTCAAAATAAATGGAAAATAGCGTGCATACTCCATCAATTTCCCTGTTTAGAAATAAAGGTTATGATAGTAATACTAACAATTCTCATTCCCACTGCCAGGAGCTACTGGCAGGTTTGTGGCGGACCGAATTAAGCTTAACACCAATACTCCAGAAATTGGGATGGAAAACGGGTTCATAGCCGATGTGATACATGATACACGTTAAATTTCCCCCCGGTGAGAAGTTTCCCTGTTTAGTAGAAAAAGTCACAACTTTCTCATCTACATTGCAAAAACGTTCCTCCACACTGCAAAAAATACACTTCAGACTTTAAAAACCACTATTACTGTAAAAGAAATAATATTACTTGCACAACTACTACTACTGCTGCTTCTACTGCTAGTGCTTCTACGACCACCACAGGAACAACTACCAGTACAACTAGTATTATTATTACTGCTATGAGTACAACCACCACTACCAGTACTTCTATAACAATAACAACTACAACTACTACTATTATTATATTGTAAATGCTGGAATTCCTAGTATTATTTTTTTTTTTTTTCTGTATTTTGTCCAATAACTTGTCCATACATAGTCAACATTTTGTCCATTTTGACATAGATAGTTCAGGTCAATTGCCACAGGGAAACAAAAAATGTAATGATTGGCACATAGGACGCGCTATAATAAGGTCCCAAAGTCTAAGGCTCAGCCCCGCCGTCCCATTAGTCATACAGTTGTGAAACTTGGTACACATGTGTACTGTATCTGATCATGAACAATTTGGCCTGTAGGACACATAAAGTCCACATAAAAAAAAATTCTGCCATTTGGGATTTTTTGAAAACCTTCAAATATCTTCTTCTTATAAAAGTCAGAATGACACCAAATTCGGTATGCAGGCTTCTTGGACTTACTTTTATTTTGTTTAAAAGCTGCTAAGGAATCTGCTTGTAATACTACTACTACTAACTATTACTAATACAACCACCACCACTACCACTGCTACAGCTACAACATCAACTATCACTACTATCACTACTACAAATACTAATAATAATAATTTAAATTTCTTTCTCTCTGTCTGATCTCTTGTGTCTGTAGATGCTGTGTCTGGACAGCGAAAGCCATCAAACGTCTCTCTGGGTTTTGTTCTCTACCAGAACGATCATTTCTTCAGGTCCCGGCTCTACAGGAGCCAGCAGTCCACCTCCATCAGGGTCCTGTCAGCCAGTGTCAAAGGTCAGGGCCGCGCTGTGGTGCCACAACATGTGGAAATGCTGTTCAGACCCACAGTAAGAGAACTTCTATCATCACCTTTCCACAATTTGGATCAGTATTTTACGATTATTCAAAGGCGCATTACATAATCTGAGCTTTACCAACTTTTGCGGCCTTGACCTGGTCTGTACACTCAGAGGTGCTCATTCATAAAACTTGCTGTCAGGTTTAGCGTGATGTCAGGGGCAGATACCATCACAGTAGGGTGTTTTCTCATTCATAAATGTGAAATATCAGTATGTTATTAGTGTTAACATTTTACCCAAAATCCCACCCCTTGTGATCATTTGCATATTGTGATAGCGATTCATAAAAGCACACCGAGTGGCAAAAAATACCACCTGCTCTAGTCAGACAGTATATTGTAGAAATTAATGTTAACTAATGAAAACAAATTTTAATTATTATTAAAAAATAGATATAGTTAGATTGTGTCCCAGGGCATCAATTATCATTGGAATCGTGAAAATGTTTAATAAACATGTCTCACACACTGGCTTTGCAATCATTAATTACCGCTCTGACTGCAGTTCTAAAAGCCAGTTTCCATCTGATTTGATTCAGTTTATCATGATAAAAACACACATCCCATTAACTTTTTAGCAGGTGCTGCAGTGAAGTAGGACTAAACACTGTTTTTGTCGAAGTACACAGCAGTGTAGATCGAAATTAACCTTAATGAGTTCTGGGGCTTAATAAAGCCAATAATGCTCTTAAGAACAATCTCCCCTTGGACCAGGATCACACATATGTTGAATGCATTGCTCCCCACTAGAAGTTAATTAATTTCAAATGAGAGAATCTGTTGTGGCTTCATGATTGCATTTGGGTGCAGGTGTTGCATGCATTGGCTTTATTTTTCTTCTATTTTGATTTTACTTGTGTGAACTAATGTTGCTTCAGCCCATTTTTACTAGCTCTATTACGTTTTCATGATTGATTGAAAATTTTATCAGTGAGTTTCATCTCAATATGTCTGAGCCATGGGATCCTTGCATTTATCTTGCACGTTTGCTGCCACGTGAATCTCAAAGACTTTTTCTCACATTCGAGGTGATGCTTGTTTGTAGGTTTGTTTTGTTCCTTTTATGTCGCAGAACTCAACAGCATTTATTTATTGTTGTTGTTGATGTTTTAGATCATGGCCAGCACAAAGCTGTATGACTACGCCTGTGTGTTCTGGGACTACAGTCTGGGTGACTGGAGCACTCAGGGCTGCACCAAAGGCAACGCATCGGATGGAGTTCTGCGATGTTTCTGTAACCACACCACTAACTTCGCGGCCCTCATGGTAAATGCTGTGGCTCTATTGTGACAGTTTAATTCCAAATGAGGTTAAAAAAGTTTTTACAAAACCAAAGTTACAGACAGGACAACCATAAACTGAGAAATACATTTTTTTATTACTGGAATGCTGATAGCACCAAAACTGTTGAGGTCGAAAGTTACATTTAAAATGGCCTTAGTATATGAATTTAGTAATTTAACAAGTCAGATTTGTTTGAGATAGTCAGATAGTTACAAATTATTCACTAAGCTCAAAACCACATCTGGATCTGATCATCAAAGACACACCAATTGAACAAGTGGGGGACACTAAACTTCTGAGAGTCACTTTAGACTGCAAAATATCTTGGTCTAAACCTATTGGAAAAACTGTTGCAAAAATGGGTAAAGGACAATCTGTTAAAACTTGTTGTCGCAACACAGACCACTGACAAGTCCTACAAGCTCTGGTTCTGTCTCATCTTGACTACTGCCAGGTTATATGGTCAAGCTCCACAAAGAAAGACTTAAATAAACTTCAGCTGGTTCAGAATAAAGCAGAACTCCTAGCCCTTCACTGCTAACACAGGACAAATATCAACAAAATGCAAACCAGTCCCAAATGGCTCAAAGACAGAAGACATTCAGAAGACAGATTGAATGCTTCTATCCTCATCTTCATAAGGAGCATAATCATGTCAAAGACCCCAACATACTTATACAATCAATTCACATATAACTCTTGCATACATACATACATACATACATACATACATACAGACATACGGCACTAGACATGCCACTCAGGGCGCTTCTTCATCCCCAAAGCTAGAACCAACTCCATGAAACGTACAGTAGAATTCAGAGCCATGGCATGGAACTCTCTTCCCTAACATATTACCCAATTATCTTACTGCAAAATGCCTTTCCAATGACTGAACATGAATAACAAATCATGATAATACAAAATAATCAATAATTGTTCGCAAGGAATCCAAGTGGTTGGGATGAGACAGAACCAGCAACATATTATAAGCATTCCTTTGTCTATTTTGCTTCCTCCTCCTTTTTTAATTTCATCTTTTGTTGGCAACAAATCCTGTACAGACCCACGGCGAAATGTTCAATTCAATTCAATGCACTGAAGCATTACAACACGGTTATCGGTTAAATAATTCCACTAATGTCACTTAGATACCACAGGTAATAACGTTACCTAACGTTAAAGTTTATAGGGCAACTGAAGACGTGGATGTATGTAAATTAACAGCAGAGAGTGGGGCGAAACGTGTGGGAGCAATGCTCAGCTAATGCGACACATTTATGGGTTAAATGACCTATTCCATATTTCTCTGTTAAATTACACAATTCCACTAACATCACAGAGCACAGGTAATAACGTTATCTACCGTTATGGTTTGCAGGACAGCAGAAGATGTGGATGTCTGTAAATTGACAGCAAAGAGTGTGGCTCAATGTGTGAGATCCAATATGGCATTATCAGTGTAAGGGACTGAATGTGGCATTTAGCCCATAGCAGAGAGGCCATCTCACAAAGCGACATCTCACTAAGCGTTACCTGACTGACTGACTGACTTCCTGCCTGACCTGAATTTACCTTGTGATGAAAAATGGGATTTTGACAAATGCAAAAGTAACATACTTAGTGTGTAGAGAAATCACTGTTTGATTCTGTCCTCTGATTTTGTTTATCCAACAGACATTCAGGGAGAATTACAAATATGCAGAAGCCCTGAGCTATATTTCCATCACTGGACTATCTTTCTCTATCATTGGCTTGACAATAACAATCATTCACTGCATCAGGGAAAGGTAAGACAGGACAGACCTTTTCCTCCACATGCAGAAATTTACCTTATCTTATTGTTAGATTGTATCACTGGTGTTGCACAGAAACCCTGGATCTGCACAAAATCTGTTTTTCCTGCAAGAGTGAAGGATATAATGCTCATTTTCTCATTGAAGCTCATGTATTTTAAATTATATTACAAGGTCTCAACAAAACAAAGTTTCAATAGTCATGAAACTACGGAAGAGGATTAGGGGCACGTGACAAATTTATTTGAGTTCTGAGTTTAAAGTCATAATTCTGAGAATAATGTTAGAATTCTGAGATTAAAGTCATAATTCAGAATTATGACTTTTTCTCAGAATTATGACTTTAAACTCAGAACTCAAATGTTTCACATGTGGCCCTAATCCTCTTCCGTATGAAACTCACTCAGCCTATAAATAACCTGTCATCATCAGTTTAGACAGCAGAAATGTGTGTCACGATATCAAAATATGTTCATATCATCACGCAAAGTAAACAATGAAGTGCGTGAGCACTGCTAAAAGAGTATCAAATGGACTATTTTAACTGAAATGTGATAGCTGTTCAATCACAGCTATTTAAAGACTTGTAACTGCAGCGTGATTGTTATTGTGTTGACATGTTTAAATCGCTTTTTGGGTTTAGCTGTTTGAGTTTGCATTGGCCATTTTGGTGTGTACTGGACAGCAGCGCTCCCGACAAACTGGAGCTACCTAAAGCTCTATAGTGAAGCAAGTGACAACATTTTTAACACAATCAATCTTCATGATGCTGAAAACTAGATAACTAAGTCTCAGGTTAAGGATTGCTTTTCAACTTCTTTAGCTTTCAAAGAAAAGCTCAGGACAGCCGGAACACCACGATTGTGCTGGTGAGTATCTGCATCAGTCTGCTCGCCTTCAGCATCATCTTCCTCTCCGGAGTCAACAACCGCAATGAAGCGAGCAGCATCCAGATGGAAGCCACCAACACCGAAACCAACACCATCCCTGGTTCAGACGTACATACTGAGCCAGATCACGGCCCGTGCACGGCAGTGGCGGCTCTTCTCCACTTCTTCCTGCTGGCGACCTTTGAGTGGAACGCAGTGTAGGGCACGCAGTTGGTGCTTCTCATCCAGCAAACACGCCGCAGTCTTCCACCTTCCTTCACTTTCCTCAGCATTACTATTGGATGGGGTATGAGATTCAACATTCAAATATTTGAAAGGACTGAAGATTAGGTTAAAGTTAAAACTGACGCATTTCAGGTCAAATGAGCCTTCATCAGGGTGCTCCCACATTAGTCAGTTTAAACTTTTGAAACTGCTGAGGTGAAATGAATTCTTTTAATTTTTGCATTTCCAACAGAGTGCCTCAGACCCCCTTTGGTTTTTAATACATTAATAAATGTACTGATTGTTGTAGCCAGATATAATCAAGTGGTTTATTCCTCAACCTCTGGAGCCACAGTGACAGATCATTCACGTCAAAATTACTTTTTTCAAAAAATGATCAGGAAACAAGGACATCTCTGGGCTTCTTTCTTCTCCACCATAATTGATTACATTTTATTGTTGTTTTGTCCTATTTTCATGAACTATTGAGCAAATATACTGACACTGAAACAAGAACGTTGTTTAAGACAATTCCCCTCGTTTCAAGCAACTGTTATATATTTAAAACCTGCATTGAAATGTGAATACTGTGAGGGTTAGCAAGACCCAGGTGGACATTTCTTGGTTTATTGCTTACCTTGACAGAATACAGACCATAGTACAGTGTAACACACATAAAAACAAACTGTGATAATTTATAGGTTGTTTATTTAAAAAGTATCCTGGGCTGTTGGAGCTTCCGCTTTGATGTTCACGTGTGTGAAACATGCTCCAACTTCATGTTACTGGTTTTATTCCAGAGAATGTAAATACTGTATTTTTATATTTAATTGAAGCCACCTGTAACTTGTTTGATTTCCTGTGTGCCATTTTAGGAATACCAGCCGTCATCGTGGCGATCACACTAGGAGCTACGTACAGGGTCAACAGACCTTTGGGATACAGACGGGAGGAATTGTGAGTCAATTACAGTCTTTTATTTCTCTCTGCACTCATCTCTTCTGTTCTAACATATAGCCTACCTTTGGACACATCAAACGTTGCCAAAAAGGGCCTTAAAAGGTTAAAAAAGTGCAAATCTTTTCCTTTATTATAGATATCAGTATGTCAGTATGTTTATGTTGTTCCTTTTATTTTACAGCACTTTGTGATTTTAAAGATCATGTCCAGATATTTCCAGCAGCTACAATGGAGTTTGATATGAGAAAATGTTTCAGGATATAAAACATCAGCAGTAAACGTCAGGTTTTGGTGTCAGTTCCTCAGAATCAAAGAGCTCTTACTAATTTTACTGTCAATGCTTTTTTTTTTTTTTTCCTGAAGTTGCTGGCTTGCAGCTCTGGACTTGAAATTTGTCAAGAGAATTGTTCAGGCAATTATGGAGATTTGTATGAAGTTTGCACTTTCTGTGATTATTATTAATAAAAATAGTTAATTATTAATCCAAAGTCCAATACACACTAAAAGAGCCAAAGCAAACTCCAACAGCTAAAGCCAAAAAGCAGAAGATTAGCCCAGAAGGAGGATTTGGCAAAATAAAAATAGTTTGGACATACAACCAATATAATTGGGAAGCTTAACCCTGGAGTCTTATTTTATTACATTTGACTTAATGGGGCCTTTCAAGGATTGGGGAATTTCAAGAATATACCCTTGCTATTGGCCCCTGACAGGGTCCTTGTTATTATTATTACTATTATTATTATTAGTAGTAGTAGTAGTAGTAGTAGTAGTAGTAGTAGTAGTTAATAGTAGTAGTAGATATCATATTGAAGTCAGAGAGCACAAAGTGCTTTAAACCTGCAATAGGCGATATCAGACCTTATAATCAATCCTGGTACTATGTGGAGATTTCATTGAGACATAAGAATATGAAACCAATATCCACACAGCAGCCAGCTGTGTTGCTGTTTTCACCTCTTTTCTAAGCTTGCTGTCACATTCCGCTCCTGAACGAAGCTCCTCTTGGTCCATTCAGTAGCTTTTCTTTTTTTTTTTAATTAGCTTGTCTCCTCCCTCGTGGTTTAAAACAAGCTATCACCCCCTCCCATTCCTGAAAAAAACTCTCTTAAAGGGCAACTTCGCTGATTTTCAACCAGCTTTGTATCATTACAATGTCGGCAGTAGATGCAAATGAACAATGTTTAACTTCCCTCCATGTTGCCTGCAGCCAGAGCTCCCAGTTCATTTCCCGGCAAAACGAAATGCGTCATCCGGCGAACTTTGGAGCTCGGCCTTAGACTACAAACTACATTTCCGCATTTTCTGTAGTGGTGCCTTCAAGGACGGTAAAATGTGGGTCTCCCAAAACACTCCCGTCCCATGCTACGCTAGTGATAGGGAAAAGCAAACACTAATATATCATACTACTAAATACTTAAAATATCAGTATATTTGGAAGAAAACTAGTTTCATGATATGAGGCTGAATATCGGACTGCTGAATCAGGCGCTGAAACAGAGTCTGGAAGAGGAAGCGACCACCGGACCGGAGCGACGTTTCAGCCGCAGCTAAACTAAGCTAAGCTGCTTAATTTCTCCATGATTCATCCAGAAAAGCTGAATCTAACACAAAAAACAATTAGCTATTAATGGCGGAGCGGAGATATGGTGCCACTATTACAACTTATGAGGCCGAATATAGTGCTGTGGAATCAGACAAAACAGAGTGTGAAGGAGAGGGCGACCACGGAAGCTGTAACAGCATCAGCCGAGAGAGACGCGCCTGTAGCCGGGGAAGAGGAAGCGACCACCGGACCGGAGTGACGATTCAGCCGCAGCTAAGCTAAGATAAGCTAAGCGGCTAAGTTTCTCCGTGATTCATCCAGAAGAGCTGAATCTAACACAAAAAAACAACTAGTTTTACAATATAATGTCGGAGCAGAGATGTGGCGCCACTATTACAACTTATGAGGCCGAATATAGAGCTGTGGAATCAGACAGAACAGAGTGTGGAGGAGAGGGCGACCACAGGAGCTGTAACCGCGTCAGCCGAGAGAGACGCGCTGCAGCCGGGAGAGACGCGCTGCAGCCGGGAGAGACGCGCCCGCAGCCGGGAGAGACGCGCTGCAGCCGGGAGAGACGCGCTGCAGCCGGGGGCTGAACACCTGTGAACGCCCGGTGATGATCGTCAGGAGGACAGACAGAAAACTCTGCGCTGCAGCAAACTTCACGGTGCTTTGGTGAACCTGACTTTGTTTTCTGACAGAATATTATATCGGACTTTGCCGACTCTGAATACAGAACAACAGCGAACAGCGACTGTGTAACTTTACCTGTAACTTGCGGCTACATCTAACGGCACCGTTCAGCACTCGGTGAGTTGATCCACAGAACGTAACTGACTCCAGCGCGCTGGTTTGTTTTATGATCCTTTGGAAATGGGTGTGATTTATCCAGACTCGATGAGAAAAAACATTTTGTAAATGAAAATAAGCCTCAGTAAAGAGATATAACGCTGCTTTGTCTCTGCTAACTTTGTCTTTGGTGCTACACTGACCGTGAACGCACCGTCAGAGTCAGTGACGCGCAATGCATTCTGGTTGTTGTAGGATTCCCCGTTAAGAGCGATATGGGGAATCTACAGCCGTTTTCTCAGTTTTCTCTGATCATAGGGCTCCAATTTCAAAAATAATTGCACATTTCTACTACATGGGTGACCTAGTTTTAATAAATCATCATATTCACAGCAGTGAAATAGGCCTTTAATGGCAGAATCAACCAAGCAAATGAGTAAACTTGTTAAACTAGTAAACCTGCTAAATGCCTCTTCACTTGTCATTGTGGAAAATGTAACCTTCAGCAGGAGAAAGATTTGTCAAAGTGAGACCGGTAACCGGCGACACTTCTCAGCAAGTACTTTTAGCTTAGCTATTAGTCTTTATCATTCCATTTGTCCTTCATAGCCCCCCATAGTGCAGTGGCTTTGCTGTGTGTTATTTACAAATATCTTGTGGTTTCTGTCACCCTCTAGTGGTCATAAAAAAACATGATTTAAAAACTTTAAAAAACATGCTTTAAAAACATGATGAAAAAAACATTAAGTAAGGAACATGAAAATAGTTTTGATTATAAATATAAAAATAATATACGAATATACAGTACAAAGTACAAGTAAAAAAAAAAACTTAAAGGTGCCATGCAATATCAATATATCATTGCCATGGTATAATTACTGTAAACTGATGAGAGCATGATGGAGAAAACTGGTCTCCTCTATCTCACACTAGTGGTATTGTTAGTGCTAGTGTTTCTCCAAATGAAGACTACATGTTGGAAGTGATTTTTCCATCAGTGTACGAAAGTCCCATGGATGAAAATGAGGCTGCTACTGCTGCTAGGTAGTTGTTAAGACACAGCCCCTGCAGACCTGACTAGGAAACCCCGCCTACTCACTGAGTAGCACATGTTGTCAGTATGTTTCAGTTTCCTTCTTTCCTTGGTGGATGGTAGAGGTTCAACAATGTGTTGCCGTGCGTGAATGTCTACCCGGTTGGTGAATTCTATATTTCTGGTTTTACTTCAATGGTAATCGGGAATTGAGGATTAATAATCGATATTATGTTATATTGGGGAAATGCCATTCTAAATCTTGCTAGCTACTTCAGGCTGCTGTTTCAGTTGTGGTAGGATAGAGTCAAGGCACTCTGAGCTTATAATGTTTAAACCATATAAGAATGTTTAGTTTGATATTATTTGATATTATTCACTTTCATGTAGATTATGGTAATGACATTATTTTACTAAATCCTGTACTTTGTTCTTTGTCTGTAATTTCTGTTCATTGCAGACCACTGGTAACACATTCCACCATCAGTAAAAGATGTTAACTACATCAGACGCCTCGACCTGAGTTATTTCCACTCAACCTAGGTGCTTTAGGTCTCCACCATACTCTCTAACCAGAGTCAGATCTGAAGGATTACTCAGCCAGCAAATTTAGTATCCAGGAGGTAACCTTCCCTCCGTTATAAGTGGTCCTTCGAGCCGGATCGAGTAATTACCGAAGATAATGGAGCCTGAGGACACCGAAGTCGGAGCCGATCCACAAGTGGTACGCCGGAGACCTCCCAGGGAGATTAGACCTCCACCACACCTGTCTGATTATACTGTTGGCTACTTCCCCATGGCTGAACTGCGTCACACACACCTGCCCCAAGAAGAGAGGAAGTCACAACCCAGTTCATTCCATAGTCATCCATCTTCGAAGCCTAGGTCTAATGCTTCACAGGCACACAGCGCCTCTTCATCTTCCAGTAGGATAACTGAGAGTGGTCTCACAGCCCTGCAGGTTGCAGTGCTGAATGAACAGGTTGCACGTCTTGAACTGAAGGAGCTACATCGACAGCTTGAGGAGGAAGACCATGCTGAACAGGAATGCCAGCGTTTAGATGCTCAAGCTAGAGAAGCAATGCTCCGCCAAGAGTTAGCCCATAAGAACCGGGAAGTTATTACAAGAAGAATGGAGCGGCACCGTCGCCTCAAGATGAAAGAGATTGAGTTTGAGAGAGCGCGACTTGTATCTTCATTGCTCCAGGATGGAGATGTAGGTGCATCTGCCTCAGTCCCAGATGCCGCTGTAGGGACTGGTAAGTGGACAAACCCACAGCGTCCAGGGTTGCAAGTGAAGCAGACTTCTTCCCCTGTCCCGACACAGTCTGAGGATATCGGAAACGTACCTCTCAAACAGCCAATGACTGACTGTGCTGCTGTTTCAGAGTTTCAGCCTCTACTACCATCGAGTGTCCAGGGCTGCAACCTCCAGGCAGTAGATGGAGACCCCAAGGAGCGTAAGGAACACCCGTATTCTGCTTACCCCCTTCACTCCACGCCTTCCAATAACCAGCATGCCCCACGGGTTGAGTATGTAGCAGTGTCCAATAATCAGTCTTCAGCTTCGGCGCACCCTGCTGCTTGTACTGGTATCGAGGATGCTAGAGCTTCGCATCCCCAGTTCCACCATAACTTTGCTCAATCCCCTTTGTTATCTCCTCCTCTGTCTGAACTACCTATTGATCCAGCCAATCTTGCGGCAAGTAGTATGCAGTCTCTTCCTGATGCCATAGGTAGGCCACCACCATTCTCTCCTTACGTAGCCCCTCAGGGTATCCAGCCATCAGGTCCCATTTATAGCAGTTACCAACCTGCTCTGCCCTACAACGCTGCACCTAACCATGCAGCATCTGCCGTAGTGTATCCGCCACCCGGTTCTGCTCCTGTACCTTACCTCGACCTGCTGATTGCTTCATCATACGGCATTCCGAAGCCTACGTTGCCTACCTTTGAGAGCGGCAAAGAGAGCGACTTCGCACTCCTCAAGATGGCTCTTGACAATCTCATGAGCAACCACAAGCACCTGAACGAGCAGTATAAATATCAGGTGTTATTGGGCCAACTGAAGCACCCGAGTGCCTTGAAACTTGCCAAGGCATACATGCACGCCCCAGAGCCTTACACTAGGGCTCTCCAAGCTTTGCAAGAGAAGTATGGCCAGCCACGCCAGCTAGTACAAAGCGAGCTAGGAAGTATACTGACCTCTCCGCTAATCAAGTATGGTGACGCCGACGCTTTTGACAACTTCTCACTGTCTGTTCACTCCTTGGTGGGTATGTTGAAGACATTGGAGGGACCTAACGAATACGAGCTTAAGTGCGGCTCACATGTCGACCGGCTCTTAAGTAAGATGCCCGCAGGATACAGAGACAGTTTTGTGGAATACTGCTTAACTCGTGGTATCCTACAGACTGGAACGGATAAGACTTACGCCCTACCTGATCTCGCCGCATGGCTACATATGAAGTCACAGGCCAAACGGATAGCCAGTCGAGCTGCTGATCTGTATCCTGAGAGTGCACCCAATCCTAGAAAGAAGGAGCAGCGCACAACCACCCGCTTCAAAGAGAAGACCACAGCAATCTATCTCAACACCAACCAAGAGCAGAGAAGAGAAGGTCCATCTTATCAGCATCCTAAGAAGGACAATAAGGTCAGGCCTTATTGCCCACATTGTGACACAAGGGATCACTTCCTCAGCGCTTGCACCCAATTCAAAGCCTTTCCCACTGACCAGAAGGTGAAGTGGATCCAGGAGCACAAACGGTGCTGGCGGTGTGCACGTGGTCATGTACAGGATTCTTGCACCCTGAGAAAACCCTGCAACACCTGCAAGGAACAGCATCTGACTGTCCTACACGATGTTGCACAGCAGCGCAATCAGAGCATTCTCATGGTCCGAGTTCCATCTGAGAAGCTGTATATGGATCGTCCTAGTCGTCCAAATAAGGTGATGCTGAAGATTGTAAAGGTTATTCTCCATAATGGGGAACAATCTATGGAGACATACGCCGTCTTGGATGACGGTTCGGAGCGCAGCATTGTGCTGCAGCCAGCTGTAGAGAGCTTAAAGCTGAAGTCTGTTCCAGAAACCCTACCCTTGCAAACTGTCCGCCAAGACGTCCTTCAGGTCCAAGGAGCCAGTGTTTCTTTAGAGATCTCCCCAATTTCCAAACCCTCACAAAGGTACTGGGTACACCATGCTTTCACTGCTGATCACCTAGGGCTATCTGAGCACTCATATCCTGTTGAGTCACTTCAGAAGCGGTATAGACACCTTCGTGACCTACCTCTTCTGCCAGTGCACAGAGCACAGCCTCAAATCCTCATTGGATCCGACATGGCCCACCTACTGGTGCCCTTACAGCCTGTGAGCAGTGGTCCACAAGGAGGCCCCATTGCAGTCCGGACGAGACTTGGTTGGGCATTGCAGGGCCCCACAAGCCTCTTGAGGAGCCCAGGGCACGAACAGCAATGTCTCTTCACTAAGGTAGTCACCCCAGAAGCTGAGCTCCGTCACCATGTTGAGAGGTTGTGGCAGATAGATGTATTGCCTTATCTCAACGAGAAGCTAGTGACCAGATCTAAACAAGATCAGCAAGCCCTGGAGCTCCTAGCATCAGCCACTACCAAAACAAAAGTGAAAGGGGTAAGTCGTTATGCGACTCCTCTCCTTCGCCAACCTAACCACCAGGATCTGCAGGCCCCAAAGGAGGCAGTTCTGCCCAACCTCCGAAGTTGTGAAAGGAGACTCCTCAAGGACCCAAGGCTGGCAGAAGTCTACTGCACAGAGATGCGGATACTGGAACAGAAGGGATATGTGGCCAAAGTACCACTTGAGGAAGTCGAGAACTCAAAGGAGTCCTGGTACTTGCCTCATCATGCAGTCTCACACAACAGTAAGGACAGGATTGTCTTCAACTGTTCGTTCAACTACAAGGGAAAGTCACTGAATAGTCAGTTGCTGTCAGGGCCCACTCTCGGTCCTTCTCTCCTCGGAGTGCTCCTTAGATTCCGTCAGCGACCGGTGGCTGTCAGTGGTGATATCAAAGCCATGTTCCACCAGGTGAGGCTTCTTCCCGCCGACACGCCACTGCTCCGCTTCATTTGGAGGGATTTGGTGAGGACAGAAGAACCCACAGTGTATGAGTGGCAGGTGCTGCCCTTTGGCACAACTTGCAGTCCCTGCTGCGCCACCTACGCACTGCAGCGACATGTCCAAGACAACAAGGCAGGCAATGAAGACATCTTGGAGTCCATCGAACAGGCTTTCTATGTGGACAATTGCCTGCAGAGTCTTGGGACAGTGACTGAAGCCCGGGACCTGGTGAACAAGATGAGGGAACTGCTTTCTGCGGGCGGCTTTGAGATTAGACAGTGGGCAAGCAACGACATCACTGTCATCAACCACCTGCCCAGTGAAGCTAGATCTCAAAGCAGCGAGCTGTGGCTTTCTCAGGAAAGCCCCGACCTCCAGGAACCCACCTTGGGCCTGCGCTGGGACTGTTTACGAGACACCCTAGGGTACAAGAGTCGCACCCTGGAATCTTCCCGGCCTACCTTGAGACACATATACAAGGTGCTTGCATCCCAATATGATCCATTGGGTTACCTACTTCCATATACTACCCGTGCCAAGGTTTTGGTACAAGACCTTTGGAAGACTGAGCGCGGTTGGGATGACCCTATTCAGCAGCAGGACCTACTGGACAGATGGCAAACATGGGAAGTCGAGCTACGTGACCTGAACAAAGTGGAGATTCCTCGGTGCTACGACCCTCCATGTGCCGGCTCGGCTGCAGTGACTAGGGACCTCCACGTATTCTGTGACGCATCGGAGAGAGCCTACGGGGCAGTTGCATACTTGCGGTCCATTGACGAACAAGGGCATATCCATACAACCTTTGTCATGGCAAGATCTCGTGTGGCGCCTAAAAAACAACTCTCCATGCCCCGTCTCGAACTGAGTGCAGCACTCACTGGTTCTCAACTGACCAAAGTCCTCTTGACCGAGTTGACACTGCCAATTCGATCTGTCATCCTGTGGTCTGACTCCACAACCGTCCTGTACTGGTTGAAGTCTGAGTCCTGCAAGTACAAAGTATTCGTAGGTACCCGGATTGCAGAGATCCAGGAACTTACTGGTTCAGCTGACTGGAGATACGTGAACACCGCAAGCAACCCGGCGGACGATGTTACCAGAGGGCGGACTCTGATGGATCTAGTGCAGTCTCGCCAGTGGAATCAGGGACCGCACTTCCTACAGCGGAGAGAAGAGGATTGGCCAGTAAATCCTCCTGTGGAGGGAAAGCCAGAGGACCAGGAACTGAGGAAATCCACTTTCTGTGGCAACGTAAGCGTGAGTCAAAGTCCACAGCTCCCTGACCCAGGTCAGTTCTCCACATGGAAAGACATGCTGCAAACAGCTCATCAGTCCCTTCACGGGGCGGCTGACAGCCTTGCAGGGGAAGACCTAGCCTCGAAATATAAGGATGCCGAGATGCATCTTCTCAGGAAGGCTCAAGCTGATTCCTTTCCAGATGAGATTAAGGCACTTACCTCAGACAAACCTGTAACTGCCTCCAGTCGTCTGTCCTGCCTCTCACCTATCTATGAGAATGCCACAGGGCTTATCAGAGTGGGGGGGAGGCTCCGCAAGGCTGTAGACCTGGAACCTGAGATGATTCATCCTATTGTGTTGGACTCCCACCATACAATCACAAAGCTACTCATAAAGGAATACGATAATAACCTATTTCACCCTGGCCCAGAACGCGTATTCGCTGAGCTGAGACGCACCTACTGGATCCTCAGGGGGAGAGAGGCCATCCGTAGGCACCAGTTCAGTTGCCTTCAGTGTCGCAAGTGGCGAGCAACTCCCGAAGTTCCCAAGATGGCGGACTTGCCAGCAGCCCGTCTCCGGCTTTATAAGCCACCATTTTACTCAACTGGAGTAGACTGCTTCGGGCCTTATACCATCCGGATTGGACGTCGCCACGAGAAGCGCTGGGGGATTGTATACAAGTGCCTCACCACACGGTGCGTTCATTTGGATCTGCTGGAGGGCATGGATACCGACGCGTTTCTCATGTCCCTTAGACGTTTCATCTCACGACGTGGGAAACCGCTTGAGCTTCTGTCAGACAGAGGGACAAACTTCCGTGGAGGCGAAAGAGAGTTGCGTGAGGCATTTGAGGCAATGGGTGACTCTCTCCAAAGGCAGCTGGCAAAGCAGCAGATTGCTTTCCATTTCAACCCGCCTCACTCACCGCACTTCGGAGGAGTGTGGGAAAGAGAGGTAAAGGCTGTGAAAGTTGCTCTGCGAGTAGTTCTGGGAGACCAAGTGGTCACGGAAGCCGTATTACGCACAGTCCTAATCGAGGTGGAAGGTGTGCTCAATTCGAAGCCGCTGGGATATGTATCATCCGACCTGGCAGATCCAGATCCAATCACGCCTAATATCCTTCTGATGGGCCGTCGAGACGCATCACTTCCGCAGGCCATCTATGCTGCAAGTGATGCACTTGGAAACCGCCGATGGAGGCAGAGCCAAATACTTGCGGATCATTTCTGGGTCAACTTTGTCAGGAATTACTTACCTGATCTGCAAGTGCGAAAGAAGTGGAAGAAGGATGAGGAAGACCTGGCAGTCGGTCAAGTGGTTCTTATAATCGATCCTCAGCATCCTCGAGCACTCTGGCCTGTCGGAAGAGTATCACAGACCTTTCCCGGAGATGATGGACGCACCCGATCCGCAGCCATCCAGGTCCATGACAAGGAATATGTGCGACCTGTTGCCCGGTTGATAAGACTCCCTGCCATAAAGGAAGATGGTGATGATGTCTCTGCTCAGTCCATATGCTGATGGACTTTCTGTTGTGTGTACAAAGTTTCAACCTCTATAACTTTGGGGGCGGCTGTACGAAAGTCCCATGGATGAAAATGAGGCTGCTACTGCTGCTAGGTAGTTGTTAAGACACAGCCCCTGCAGACCTGACTAGGAAACCCCGCCTACTCACTGAGTAGCACATGTTGTCAGTATGTTTCAGTTTCCTTCTTTCCTTGGTGGATGGTAGAGGTTCAACAATGTGTTGCCGTGCGTGAATGTCTACCCGGTTGGTGAATTCTATATTTCTGGTTTTACTTCAATGGTAATCGGGAATTGAGGATTAATAATCGATATTATGTTATATTGGGGAAATGCCATTCTAAATCTTGCTAGCTACTTCAGGCTGCTGTTTCAGTTGTGGTAGGATAGAGTCAAGGCACTCTGAGCTTATAATGTTTAAACCATATAAGAATGTTTAGTTTGATATTATTTGATATTATTCACTTTCATGTAGATTATGGTAATGACATTATTTTACTAAATCCTGTACTTTGTTCTTTGTCTGTAATTTCTGTTCATTGCAGACCACTGGTAACACATTCCACCATCAGTAAAAGATAGTTAACTACATCAGACGCCTCGACCTGAGTTATTTCCACTCAACCTAGGTGCTTTAGGTCTCCACCATACTCTCTAACCAGAGTCAGATCTGAAGGATTACTCAGCCAGCAAATTTAGTATCCAGGAGGTAACCTTCCCTCCGTTATAATCAGCCTTTCACTCCTTCCACCATCTGCTGCCAGAAACTCAGAAAGCTTAAGCTCCGTTTGCTCTGGAAGAACAGCACCCTATTTTGTGCCATAAAGGAATCCAGCAGATTTTATTTAGTCTGTGTGTTTGTCTGTCTGATAGCAGGAAATTTAGGGTTTGCACAAAGCTTGGTATGAAGGTTGGTTATGGGCCAAGGAAGAACTGATTAACTTTCCATGTCGATTGGCCAAAAGGGGGCATGGTGGTGGGTGTGGCATATCACCACAAGGTGGATATGGGGTGTTGTCAGACATGGCGGAGGTCTGTGCTCTACTGAGCACATTTTCTAGTTCCCAGTAGCTCACAATGTAAAATGTAGCTTAGCATTGCAGTCTTCCGTTTACCATAATTACCTCCGCCAAGGAGGTTATGTTTTCGGTGCCATTTGTTTGTTTGTTTGTTTGTTTGTCTGCCTGTTAGCAGGATTACGGAAAAACTACTGGCCCGATTTTCATGAAACTTTGTTGTAGGGTGTAGCATGGGCCAAGGAAGAACCCATTAAATTTTGGAGCGGATCCGGATTTCCAAGTGCCCTTCTAGTTACATTAATGTGTCACAATTAATGGTGACAAGTAAATATAGTTGGGTGTCATCAGCATAGATATAGAATTCAATGTTGTGTCTTCTGATGAGATAGCCTAGAGGGAGTATGTAAAGATTAAAAAGGAAGCCTCAGTAAGTAACTGTCGCTAGTAGTCATAGATGTAGTGATAGTTTTTGTATTTTTTAATTCAATATCATCAGCATTGGTCAAGAATTATTGATAATAGCCATCATACAGTATCAACTTTCACATGTATATATCTGTAATGTTTTCCTCCAGAGAATAACGTCCAATCACCAACTCTTTCCGTTGTGCAGTACGAGGCGGACGTCTTTGAGGAAGAAGTTCCTCATTAGTTTTTCAGTGGCTGTTTTACTGGGCCTTTCCTGGATACTGGGCTACCTGGTGCTCAGCACCAGCAACGAGCAAGGAGTGGCCCATCTCATCTTCAGCATTGTCTTCTGCCTCTGTACCACCACACAGGTAGGTTACAAGAATACAACCACTTTGTGGTACTAGGTTAGCTACCTCGCACTGGCTTCTGGTTAGTTTTAGAATTGATTTTAAGATTTTACTGATTACTTATAAAGCACTAAATGGCAAAGTCTAGATTTATGACAAGAGGTGATCATGCCTTCGCTATCAAAGTGCCTAAAGTCTGGAACCAATTGCCTGAAGAAATGGCTAGCTATGTATCTCTTAATTACCATTTGTTTGTTTTTTCTTTTTTTCCAATTTTACTGTTTCTGTTAACTTGTTAAGCACTTAGTACTTGTGTAAGAATGGTACTACAAAAAATAAAGATTATCATTATCATTATTATCATTATGATTATTAAAACTATAATTATAAATTAACTCATTTTGGAATGGTCTTCAGTATCATCACTTTTATAAACTTGCTTTTTTGTAATTTGTTTTCTTTTAAATGTTTTGTTCATGTTTTTATTGTATGTATTTTTATTGTAACCACTTTCTTTTGACTGTGTTGAATGTCCCAATTAAAAGTTTTCTTATTTTACCATTCTTAATTTTATGCCTCCTTGTGAAATGGGGCGGTAATTACAGTGACCAAAACAAACAAACAAAAACAGATGATGAACATCACATACCATTGTGGAAGTGAAATATAATTATTTGTTGAAGATTAAAGGAGTACACTGACATTCTGGCAAGGCTCTATGATCAAATCATTATTTTATGATCAGAATACTGGTAACAGCAGTTTCACCAGCATTTATTTACTCTCAGTAACTGGGAGCTGCTCAGTACAACAGCCTCCAACTGGTGGCCACTGAGCAGCTACACTGGAGCACTTGGCGGTTATGTGCCTTGCTCAAAGGCACCTCAATGATCATTTCTAAGGAACAGCAGAAGGTCTTTTTCACTTCCTGAGCCAAGAATCAACTAGAGGAATAACAAAATAAGAGTCTAACCAATTTCTTTCCACTCACTCTCCAGGGTTTTCAGATATTCATCTTCTTCACAGCAAGAACACCGACCTTCAAGAAAGCCTTCTGCAGGCCCATCAGGCATATCACTTCTGCCAGCAACCAGCTACACAACAGGATGCAAAGATCAGAGTCTCATAGTCCATACTCTTAATAATTTCAATATGCTGCGCTTCATATGAGAAAATCAGTTATACTGCATCATTGTCTTGCAGATGCATCATACAGTGATACAGGTTTTGGACGTGCTGGATTTACTCTACTGGGGCGTTGATATTGTAACACAATTTTGTTAGCTGTTAGTGTTTTGTGATAAAGACATTTCATTATTGAATCAAAATAGTAATGAAAATTGTTGCTGTAATTGATAACAATACCTGTCCAGTTTCATCTCTTTATGCTTGAGCCATGCAGCATAAATACGGTCCAAGTTAAGCGTGATTGCAGCGTTAGTTTCAACAGCAGAGACTGCTGAGTATAGTTCCAAAATAACTTTCATTCCATGTGAGAAAAATCTTGACATTTACTGTGACAAAATTGCAAATAGCCCAGAAATTAAACCAACCAATGCTACATTTTTGAAAGGACAGCAGGTAACTTCAATCTTTGGTTGAAAAAATTACAAGACTTCATCAGTCTGGATCCAATAGATTTAAGAGATATTTAACAGTGAACTTGAGGTGATGTATACTGTAAATAAATATATATCGCATTTTGGCATGAAACCCTTCACTTTTCCCTGACTTGAGGTCTCTTGTATATTTCAGAGCAGCTATAATTTAGCATTTTTTTGATTGATTGATTTTTCATGTTTGTTTTGCTTTTGGAGAAATATTTCTGGTTTGGTTTGAAATTCTATGGTATGGAACTTCAACACTACTGATTCTCTATGATATGTTTGCGACTGAAATGTTTTTGATAAAATTGTGATAAAATTGCAAATTCCAATATACTTAATGTATTTATTTAAAAAATGTCAAGTTTCAGTTTTCACTGAAAATGTAATTCCAGTATAACTAAATCAACAGAATTTATTTCAAAAGTGAATACGGCACTTATAAAATATCCCTGCATTGTAGGCTACTATTTTTCACTATAAAGTCTGTCTGTGTAGATTCATTTCAGTCACCCAGGTAGTAAGGAAATAGAAACATATTAAATAGAAACAGAAACATTTGCTATAAACGCCCCCATGCTTTAGTTATTGCTCTGCTCTGTGCCTCGCTGAACTCGCACTGAGAGATTACTTAAAAAGAGAGCAAGTTGTTTGGTCCTACCGGCTCTCCTCCTCCTCTCCTGGTGCTGCCAATGTGATGTCAGAGTGACATCAGGCTTTTCTGCGGCGCACAATATCCGCCACAAAATCAAAAGTCGGTCAATGTATAGAAATTATTCTAAATCGATCTCTAATGCACCTAATGTGCGCATCACGTCATGTTTTTCATTTAGCGATGCCCAGACCAGTAGAGCAGCAGCATTGCACTCAATCAGACAGAGTGAATGTGAAACTGGACATTCTACAATTTGCTCCAAAATTTCATGTTAGTAACGGTATCCAAATGTGATGTCACTTTAGATTGATGTGAATTTCTGACAATTGGACAGATACTCTCCAGGGAGGTCAGACCACATGGGGAGTTGGGGGACACAGAACCAAATGATCTGCGGTACACATGCGTGTCCCGAACCGTGACTGGCAAACCGTATGGCACAGATTTTTTTCGGGAACCGTTTCACGCCTAGTGGAGATGGTGAGGGAATTTGGAGACGTCACTGACCTGATATACTGTGGCAATTAATAATACTGATGGACGCTTTTTACAAAAGCCTGGTTGATCAATGTATTGTAAGCCCTTGGTGGGAAGTTGCAGAACTGTGCCACTTTCATTGTAAGTGTTGTGTACATGCTTGGTCTCTTTCATTTAAATTCATCATTCACTTAAAGATGCAATAGACAACTTTGCAGTTTGGCGGCCCCAAGTGGCAGCAGGAGATAACTTTGAAAGTTTGAAGCACTTCCACTCCCCAGGAATCATGTAATGTGATGTCAGTAAACTGCTCACTCCTCAAACCTAAATTTCTTCTTCGTAACTAATGGGGGTGAAGATGGAGAAAAAAATCTTTTTGCAGCAGTTTCGGTCATCATGGTGACTCGGGCTTTCTCTCTTTTAATTTATGTGCTAAGCAACTTGTCTGTTTACTCCACTTTGTGGAGATATTTTGACAAACCCCGTTTCTACTGCTTGTTAGCAGCAAGAGGCAACGGAGCTCACTGCTTCAATTGACAGCTGACTCTGGAGTCAATATTGTCTGTCTACAAGTATGTAAGAGATAAAATATATATAGGTCCAAAATCAATAAAACTCATCTTTTAAGTGTCTCTCTCTGGTGAGAGTTCTCAGCAGTTGCAGCTATCCAGGGCACCAATCCACCTGCACTTGCATTAAAAAGGTTTGCAAAATTGTGACTTAAGATAATTAATATTAACTGAACTGTGTGTTAAATGCATTACTTCTACAATAAAAAAATGTTTACTTAATTTAAGTGCCTGCCATAACATTTTATTGTAGTGAATGCTAACTGCCACCAGGAGGCGCCCTCTCCCTTTGAAGGGAATCACAAACAGTTACAGCACAATAACATTTTAGTCAGTTAGCTTATCTTTGTTACAACTGACAAAATGCCTCTTTAGCAAGGTTGGGCAGTATTAGATTACATGTAATGAATTTACAATGATCTGATTACAAAACTGGTGACTGTAATCCATCAGAGTTACAGAAAAAACACAGGAATCAGATTATGGATACTTTTGAAAAATACATTATGATTTGTTAGAACATGTTTTAGTGGATGCAGGAATTTTGCTGATTAGCACTAACCCTAACCCTTTCATTTGGTTAATTGGTTACTAATACTTTGGGAATAAAATACTAACAGAAGATTCTACAGATTTTCAGGTTCATTACATTAAATGCCGTTGCACCTTTATAGGAAGATTATCAGTCTACTGTCTATGTGTTTTGTACTGTGCCTTTGCACTTTATGCAAGGTCTTGTTGTCCTTGTGCTGTGTGAGAAAATACTGTAGGCACAATGAAGATATCTGTTTTTGCACCAAACTTCCTGTGCAAATTCCTGAACTTTCATTGTACTCAGAACTTCAGACAATTATGAACTGTTTCTGTTCCTGGTAAAAATTTATTCTGCATAATTTGGGCATTGAAAACAATGAAAATTCCATATACAAGATTGTGTAGTGTGCAGATATCAAACCAAATGGCTTTTCAAATGACATTGTATACAATTGAATAAGCCACAAGATGGCACCCAAACTCTTCTCAGTGAATTTTCTTCAACAGAGTCAAAAAAAAAGCTCAACTCTGTATACACTCCTCTGGAAACAAGAGAGCTAAGACATAACCTGTAATGTCATGATAAACTCCATGTAGCTGTCTGACGACATACAACGTCCAAATATTCGAAACCACTCAGCACCACTCATGTTTCCCACTATTGCTATTAAACCCAGAACAAGACCCAAACATCAATATTCAATATGCGGCTTGAAATATATCATTGTGAACAGAAGTAACAAGCTATCTAATGTTTTAAAAATGATAATTCATTTTTATTTTGTCAGCTGAAATTTGTTTTCCATCTCAACAACATTAAATCAAATATGTTGGCTATCCAGTACATCTATTCATTCCCTATATGATTGGCCTGAAGGGGATCAGGCCAGCTGTACGTTTTGACAAGTCGCACCGACAGGAAACAAAAAAAACACGAAAGATAGATGATGAACGGTTAATCAATGAAATTGGTAAATATAGATAAAAGATAAAGATTTGGCTGGGGCTGATGGGAGATGGTCACAGCTGACTGGTGCAGGGGTCGAGGATGATATCAAACAGTCCGATGGCCGCCGGCAGGACGGAACGCCTGAGGCGCTCCGTCCTGCAGCGTGGGAGGAGGAGCCTCTCCACCTCCTCCCCCTGGATGGTGACAGGGTTTGGGGGCTTCCTGCTACTTCGAAAGTCGTCAGAGAACTTCTGTAGGTGACATGATCCAGAGTTGAAGCAGAAGTCTGAGGTGTAGAGGGTGAATAGAAACCACCACGTCTGACAGGCTGCCCTGCAGCCGGACGTACTGCGTACTGCGGCCATTGTCCAGAATTATACGCCACCAATCACAGACTCTTCAAGGATAACCAATAAAAGTCGGCAGCTTGGAGGCAGATTGGCGTAACGGGTTGTACCGGTAAATTGTAATGTTACAGGCTAACGTTAATCTATTACACATATTAACGTCTACTGCCGCTCTCTGTGCGACGCCTCCTATGTGCACCTTGTCCTATCTGCTGTGTGGCGGGCCGCTTCTCATCCTGTGTGCGACCCCCTTTAGAGTTGGGCACAATCTTAATTGCCATGGCCTCACTTATGAATAAATATTATGTGGCCGGTAATGAGATTCTTATATATTTGAAATAATCATAGCAGGCTCAAAGAGGCTTTTTTTCTGATCAGCGTTCCACTCATTACTCAGCAGCTTTCCACTCATTGCATACAGTTAGTGAATATTATGGCTCTCTGATTTGGTCATTCTGGTGATATAGCGCAGGCTCTTCCCTGCACAAACCTTCAGTGAACGTGGGCCTCAGTGAACATGGGAACAGAAAAAAGACCCAGTCTGTTTGTGTCGACTGCTGACGGGAACAAGCAAGAGTGAGAAAGGCTGACGAGGCTCTTTAATGCTTTTTAATGGGCACATGTTCACATTTTATTATCAGTCGTTAGCTTTTCCCTCTGCCTGCCCCCCCTTCTTTACAGCACACACACACACACACACACATATAGGCACAGTATGCACGCACATCCACACACATCCCCACAGACTCTTTTGCACACATGCGTGCACGCACATACACACACACACACACACCTCTAATGCCACACAGACCAGGAATCGGGCAGTTTTGTGATCCTGGGGTTCGTGCATTATGGGATATGTCCGTAAAATGCAGTCCGGTTGATTGCCAACATAAAATAAAGCCATACACGGTACAGAGGGTTAGACCGATATATAGGGCCAATATTGGCTTTTTAGTAAAGTGTGTGTGTGTGTTTCAGTGGAGGGTTTGAGTGTCCCATGATGGTCTAAATGCTGTTTCAGAGGCTTTTCCACAGAAGAATGAACAAGATCGAACAAGAATACAATTCTGGGGGAAACACTGAATGCTTATTAACACTAGAAAATTTGCTGTGTAGTACACAGTTCAGCAGTGTTGCAGAGAGGAGGCAAGGGTCCTGCTCAGTGTGTTGTCTGTAGACATTACCATTCCTCCTAACAGCCACTAGATTTGTGATCTTGTCTCACCTGCACAGATGCAAACCTACTTATTTGCTTAAATGCTGTTAATGGAACCACACTTGATTTGCATTTTATGATTGATGACTTCTAAAAAGTTCACTTAGAATTTGCGCAAAACCTGAACAGAAACATAGTGAGCAAGTTACTTTACAGGTCCATGAGTGACTTAGCATGTAAAAATACCAACATCTGTATTGACCTTCAAAACCCATATCAGTTGAACTATAAAACAGGGTACAACTGACCAGGGCAAAGCTGGTGGGGGAACGGGGAACACTTTAATAAATGCTCTCACCTTCCTCAACAGCTACCACTGAAGTGCCCTTGAGCAAGGCACCGAACCCCCAATTGCTCCAGTGGAGCAGTAGAGGACTGTGGTTATACTGGGCAGCTCAAAGGTGTGAACATGTGAGACTGTATGAATGTGAAGCACGGCGAGGCTGAAAAAGAAGGTGCAGACTCAATAAACTTTCCCCGAAAAAAAGAGAAAAGGAACAAGATTTCCTTTCAGTATCCATCCAGTTGACTTCAGTTATAAAAAGGTTTCCAAGTTAGAAGATGAGAAACTGATCCAAAATGTGGAGAGAAAAAAAAAGATTTCCATGGAAAAGGAGGCAGCTGTGTGTCCATCTAACAGTTTAATCAGCGTAATGCCATAGCTGTGGCTAAGCTGGAATCCAGGGTCATGGCTGTTTATCTTGCTCCTTTCAGATATAACTATCACAAAAGACCAACTTTTTACTTCATGCACTGCCGCGTCATGAGGAATTTGTTAAAATATCTCCTGGCACTAATGCAGGATTCATGCAGGATGGAGGACTTCTACCATGCCATTTTCACCAGTTCATCACGAGAAGATTAGCTAACGGTTAAGTTTAGGCAAGTAAATGAACTTTGGTTAAGGTTAGGCAACAAAAACAACTATATTTAAGGCTAAGGTTAGAGTTAGTTTTAGGCAACTAAAACAATTTTCTTAAGGTTAGGGAAAGGCTTTGGTCATGGTTAAATAAGACAAACTTATTCTTGGTGGTAGTTGGGAACTGAACCCAGTTTGTTGGAGTTGAAGGCAAATGTTTACGCCCATCCACCAATCCGACCTCCACATCCTTACTTTCCACTGCAAAATTTATTTATATACTATGTCAGACTACTTCCTGTTTCTAGTTGTGGCTCCCTCATGAAAACGGATTTCTCTCACTTTTCCTGCATGGAGCACAGACTTTACATTTTTAGACACTGTGCTCATTTCACAAAATTTCAGGAGATCAGACTGCAACTGAAGGAGCCAGGCTCAAACCCCCCACCCTGCTGAAGTGTCCTTGAGCAAGACACTTGCTGAATCCAAAAGTCCGGACTTCCCCCGACTTACAGACTTCCAAAAGGTCCCATGAAGTCTGGGAAGCGTCCAGGATGTCCCTCACCAAAACGTATCAAGTCCATAAGGGCTGTTTTGGGGGGCTATATGCGGAATTCCAGAGAGTCCACTACCCTGAAGACTTTCCTGGGGTGCATCCCAAGTCTCTTAAATTGCATCCACGTTTCCCTCACTTGCGTCTTTTGCTTGCGTCATAGTCCCTCCCACCGAGGACGCATGGAGAGACGCAAGGAAACCATGCAAGGAGAGAGGAAATGAGGAAATATGTTTTTAGAGAAATGAGACGTCCTTTCCTCTGAAGCGTCATGTGAAGCGACGTCCGTTTCTGCAGACAAAACGGGTTGTGGATGAAATAAATGTAATTTTACTATATATCAAAAAGCATAAAATAACGGGCACTTACTTGTACTGTTTCTCTGCCATCTCATTCAAATTTGCCAGCTGTAGGGGCGGAGTAACTGACGTCATGGCGTTCAGCTGGAAGTCTTCCGGGAAGGAAGGCTGCTCTCGTGTCTGCTCGGTTCAAGCGAGGAACGAGGAAATATCAAATAAGAGACTTGGGATGCACCCCTGGTGAGATTTTCCCACAATTCACTGCACAACAGACAGGTGAAATAGGCCTGTCCCATTGCCCCGTTTTATTAAGTCTTGTAGCCCTACGCTGTTGCAAACTCACATATTCACACTGAGTACTTCAGTCAACATCAGACTACGTAAAACCAGAGTCCGCGAGGGCCTGACTTGCCAACTAGGGCTGTCCCTGACTAAGATTTTTCCTGGTTAACCCTTCAGCAAGCAAGCAGTCAACCAAGTGTTGTGTTTTTTTTTTTTTAACTAGCCATTTTCATTCTTAACTTGAAGTATTTAAAGTTGTTATCAATCCAGTGCGCGGTTAAACTCAGCAGTGACATACGCCTGAACTCCAAATGTCTGTAATGAAACTAATTGTGGTCACATCTTTCAAACAGTCCAAAAGGTTTTCACATACCGGCCTATAACTTCACGGCTGTTTCTGAATGGTCAATAAAACACGTTACACCAAAAATGTAGTCTGTATGGTTGTGTTATTAGTTCAGTGTTGGTTGGAGCCAAATGTGCATACACCACAAAAAAGAAATGGTTTGAAGAACCTGTTTTTGTACTACACTTTCTAAAAAATTCCCCATTTCTGGATTCTCAAGGTTGGCAAGTATGGCGAGGGCGCAGTCCGCGGCTCTGGACATTCGGATTTAACAACTGAATCCCTACCAGCTGTTCAGCGTTGGCGGAGGTTTGCACTCTACTGCGTGCCTTCTAGTTAATTACATGAGGTCCCAACATAATATTACTACCGTGCAAATAGGGTTTAGGACAGCACACACCGAGGTCAAACACAGCTGAGAGGAGCATCACCAATGTGACGGCTACAATTATGTAACAGTTTGGCCCAGATGTGACGAGTTCGGCACATCCCACTTGGCGTTGCGTTCGCACAACACCACTCTACCGTCTGCTCTGCTGCTGTTATAAATATGCAGCTCAATACTGACAACAATAGGACTCCAGGGTTTCTTTTGACGGCCATATGTTTTCTCTTTCATAACTCTGTGGATCGACTGACTCATCCACTGTTCTCTCAGCCTGGGACACTCCAGCATCTCCTCATGTCCAACATGCACTGAAAAAAATGACCGGCGAGTGATTTTATCTTGTATTCTGACTGATGTTGTCCTGTTTAGTATAATGGATACAGCAAGACACTAACACTACCGGGGTTGCAGGTTTGATTCCCACTGGGGCCACCTAGGCTAAATATATGCACTCATGGTAGTATGTAGTTCTGGCAGTGTGTACTATAATATGCAGTAGTATGTAGTACTGTCAGTATGTACAACAATATGCGGTAGTATGTAGTACTCTCAGTATGTACTGCAATATGCAGTAGTATCGTAGCATATAGTACTGTCAGTATATACTACAATATGCAGTAGTATGCAGTAGTATGTATTACTGCACTACATACAACTACTACAAACTACCAGTACTGCATACAAATACTGCATACTATGGCAGATACTGATAGTCCTAGATACAATTTCTACATTTTACTACAAACTGACAGTACTACATAATGCTAAATATTTTGTGATGCGAACTTAGAAGTGATCTTAACTTTGCTGAACATGGTTTTCTATCTGCAGATAAAGTTCTAGCAGTACTGTAAGGTGCAAGGTTTAAGTTTCACTCATTTTTGTTGCATGGCGTTTGCATAAAAAAAAAAAACAAATGATCTTAAAATGTGTTTCTTTTTAAGATTTTTTCTCCATGCCATGTTTACTTCCCAAAACAAGCGGAATTCCTTGAAACCAGCGAAACGTGCCAGTTAAGTGAAGTAATATTGCCAAAAAAAGTATCTTGACTTAAGCATTGTAAGTCTGTAACGAGGTAAAATCCCTTGCTAAGCCCGTCATTTGTTGCAGCGTGTCCTTCGCCCCGGCCGCTTGACTCACTCAGGAAACAATACAGAGAGTCCCATGGAAAATCCCCCTGTTACAAATCATACAGGGAATAATCTACCGCATAAAAACGTCTGATTTGTCGAGCTCACAAAAACACTGTGTGCGTTTCTGAGGCAACGGCTCAGCGGGATCCAAGGCTGCTGATGAGTGTGAAGAGAAAACACAGATTCAGAACGGATAGAAGAGAAATTCCCATTCAAATCAGCAATCATGAGTTTTCATTTGGCCCAAATGCTGAGAACACACAAAGTGAAATGGGGCTAAGTGGGAAAACCACAACAGTGAGGTACATACTCCCCCGCCCCCTCGTAGATTCACATCCAAATCACATATTTTAGGATCGTCAGTGTGTTTTTGTTGACCTGTCCTAATGTTCATGATGCCAACTTTTACTATTGTGTTGTCCCTGCCATCAGAAGAATAATTGTCAGTTTGTAGTTCTGTCTCATTCTGTCTCTGAAGCATCCTACTTGTTTGGGCCGATTTTGGAGGAAGCAAACAGTAGTTCCTCAGGCGGAGTAGGAAATCCCACAATACTTTGCAATATCAGCGAAGAAGAACAAACCATCCGCTTAAGTCTGAAGTTAATGGTGCATGTAAGTTCCCGCTTTGAGAAAAAGTTGTCAAAAACAAACATATGACCGTAATAATAAAAAAATAAAACACCTCTAACATTTTCAATTCATTTTTTTATGTGAAATTTGTCAATATGGAATCGTATTACATCAAATATGTCTCATTATTATTATTATTTTCTATTAATATCCATAAATACTACTGAAAATTATATAAATTTCTTTAAATCAAACATCATGTTGTAGTAACATTTCCAAGACAACATTATCTGGTTAAACTCGAGGATGACAGCCATAATAATAATAATAATAATTTTATTTATATAGCACTTTTTAAAACACAGTTACAAAGTGTTTCACATATAAAATACACACATACAAATGCAAGTATACAAACATACCTACATACATACACACAAACAAACACATGTATACATGCATATGACACGTTTAAAAGTTAAAGCACATGACCAAAATAAACAAAACTGAAGAAAAAAACAGAGAGATTTTTATAAAAAAGCTGACCTATAGAAATGAGTTTTCAGAAGCCAGGTCTGATGGGATGGGGAAGGCTGTTCCAAAGTTTGGGAGCTACAACCGCAAAAGCACGATCACCTCTGGATTTAAAATAGGAACAGGGAGCAGATAAAAGGCCTTGATCAGATGATCGGAGTGGCCGACCGCTAGAATAGGGGCTCAACAACTCTGCTATATATGCAGGGGCCAGGCCAGGCAAGGCCGTGTACGAAATTAGTACAATTTTCAAATCAATTCTGTGTTTTACTGGAAGCCAATGAAGGGAGGCATGTTAGTTTACGACCCAGTTTTTAAAAATCAATCTGGATCAGAATTATACACACTAACTCTAAACCATTCTAACCCCGTTTTTTTGTTTTTACAATCCAGGAGTCAGACTGATCTTGCTGATTTTGAGTCAGTTTTTCAAAACATTCTCAGATTGGATCATTCTGATCCAGATGCTACAAAGTGAACATCAGAGAATCCAGATTTAGTCTTTACAGTCTGTTCCTGTCTGTCCGGTCTGTTTCTGTGGCTCAGAGGTTGTGGACTAGAGGAGATTCCCGGGCCGAACACCAGCTGACTCCCGCCATGAGTCATCACTCCCTTCGCTGGTTCACTGCTCCTCAGCGTGGGAGCTTTCTAGGGAGTGTGTGTGTGTGTTTGTGTGTGTGTGTGTGTGTTTGTGTGTGTGTGAGAGCCTTGCATGTGTGTTTACATGCCCGTAAGCCTGTGGCCATAATGTAAGGGTGTGGTTATGTGTAAGAGTAGAACATTTGGAGTGTGTTTCTGTGTGTAAGCTTTGTTAAGTGTGTGTAAGCTGCGAGTGTCTTAATTTTGTGTGTATGTGAGAGAAATGTGAGAAGGGTCTGTGCAGCACATCATAAAGTATTTGTTTATGGACGCACGTGTTTGCATGTGTTTGTGTGTGTGTGTGTGTGTGTGTGTGTGTGTGTGTGCATATTTCACGTAGGAGTGTGTTGACCTTCCAGGGAAAACAGTGTGGGTTTCCCACTGAGTCACAGCTTGGCTCTGCACCTCTGTTTGTTGTGGATCCCTCAGCTCAACCAACCCAGCTGTAAGTAATACAGGATCGATGCATGTAGACCCATGAACCAACACAGTCTCAAGCAATTCAGTGAAATGAGCACCAGCTCTAAAAGGCAGATTAGACGCTGTTGACAGGAATGATGTTCAGATATCGGTTCCTCCACCACAAACAGATTATGTTCCAACAGCAGGAATTGTTCTGGACATTTGGTCACATGAAAAGGTTAGCTAACGCTTCAGTTTAGCAGCTGAAACAGTTTGCTTCAGGTTAGCTTCGGGTTTTGCTCATGGTTCAATAAATGAAAACTTGTTGTCATGAGTTGGGAGTTGAACCTGGGTCATCACCCATATCACTCAACATAGTGAATGCTAAAGTGTTAGCATGGAGCTACTATCACTCAACATAGTGGATGCTAAAGTGTTAGCATGGAGCTACTATCACTCAACATAGTGGATGCTAAAGTGTTAGCATGGAGCTACTATCACTCAACATAGTGGATGCTAAAGTGTTAGCATGGAGCTACTATCACTCAACATAGTGGATGCTAAAGTGTTAGCATGGAGCTACTATCACTCAACATAGTGGATGCTAAAGTGTTAGCATGGAGCTACTATCACTCAACATAGTGGATGCTAAAGTGTTAGCATGGAGCTACTATCACTCAACATAGTGGATGCTAAAGTGTTAGCATGGAGCTACTATCACTCAACAGTGGATGCTAAAGTGTTAGCATGGAGCTACTATCACTCAACATAGTGGATGCTAAAGTGTTAGCATGGAGCTACTATCACTCAACAGTGTATGCTAAAGTGTTAGCATGGAGCAGCAGAGCCAACAACCTACTGGGAACACATGGATGATTTTAGTGTCCATGTTCTCTGTAATTAACAGGTAAGTTGACCAGCAGGATAACCTCCACAAACCTGGTTTAACTGCAGTATGACCCGTCTCTGTGTTGCTTTGGCATGTTAGCGTAGCCTCTGTCACCCATCTCACGTGAATTTGGGGAAGTTGCGTGTTATTTTTGGATGGACGGGGTGTCAGACAGACTGAACAGGTCTCAGGAAACACCAAGCCCTGGTCTGAATTACCGAGCCCGAAACGCCTCGGCTAATATTAGAACAAGAGCGGTAAAACAAGAAAGGAAAGGAAATTTCTCTCTCTCCCTCCACATATCTCTTTCCATCTCTCTCTCCCTCACCCTCTCGTTCTCCCACCATCTCCATCTTTTTCTTTTCTCTCCCTCTCTCTCTTCCCCTCCATCTTTCTCCCACTCCATGCATCTCCCTCTGCCTCCCCCTCCATCTCTCTTTCCCTCCCTCCCTCCCTCTCCCATCTCTCTCCATTCTTTTCTTTCCCTTTCTCCTTCTGTCCTCTCTCAATTTCAATCAGCTTTATTGGCATGACAAGTATACTGTCATGTAAATATATGATTTTGTTTCCCTTTCTTGTAACTTCAATCTACTAATTGATTAATCTACTAATCATTTTGTGTATAAAATATCAATAATGACAAATCCAAGCCCAAAGTGATTCTTAAAATTGCTTACTTAGTCTGACCAGCCAAAAAAACAACAACAAAAAACAACAAATTATTAATTTTATAGTGATATGAAATGAAGAAAAGCAAGCAAATCTAACCAGCAAATGTTTGGTATTTTTACTTGATAAATGACAAACTATTAGCGATTATCACAATAATCGATTAATTTTCTATAGATTAATCAACGACTCATTTCAGCACTAATGACAAGTAATATTTATGTTGCCAAAGCTTCTCTCTCTCCAATGTTTCTTGTGCTTTCATCTCTCCATCTTACTCTCTTCCCCACATATATCTGTCTCTCTCTCCCTCTTTCCTCCTCCATCTCTATGTCTCTCTCTCCCTCCATTTTTTGGCCCTCTCTCCCACTCTCTCGCTCTTTCTTCTTTCTTTTTCTATCTCTCTTCCTTTTGCTCCATCTCTGGCTCTCCCTCCATCTCTGTATCTTTCCCTCCCATCTCTCTCCATCTTTCCCCCTCTACCTCCATCTTTCTCCCTTCATATCTTATTTGGTCTCTTTCTCTCTTCCTGTCTCTCCCTCTCTTTTTCCTGTTCTGATCTGTTCCTGATCTGTTTATCTCTCCTTTCTTTTTGACTCTCCTCATCTCTCTCTCCTCCTCCTCACACAGCTCGATTGACCCAAATCTTTATCGTTAAAAAGTGTTCTGGGGAAACCTTCGGCACGTGGCGTCCATGTGATGTCACGTGGGATTGTGGGTAGGAGGCATGTGTGGCGAGAAAAAAAAAAAAAAAACACCGACAGTGAAGAAAACAGAGGACAGAAACCGGCAAATTCCCCCGGTCGAGACGCCATTCACCTTGATTAGCGGAGTCTGTTCAGTGTTAGGCCTGTGTCAGCACTGCTGCGTTCAGGGCACATGGGAAAGTCCGGAGATATGAGCTTCTCACTGGAAAATACTGTTCATCTCAGCTTTCAGACGGTAAATACCAAGGATATTATAGTTAACTGAAACTAAAAATAGGCATGAAGAAACATTTTAGTAAACTGAAATAGAAATAAAAATAAAAACTAAACTTAAGGAACAGACTGAAACTAAACAGAAACGAAGAAGTCTGCCTCCAATAAAAGAGACACAAACCTGATTTCTTTTCAGTTTAACTTTTGCCAGTTGCCTTACAGTGAGTAATGAATGGGCCCTGATCAACGATCAATACATAATCAATATACTACTGTGCACATCCAAAGACAGTTTTCTGTGTATATGCACACAGAACAGCTACTACCAACACACTCCATACTTAAACTAAAATTAAATAAAAACTAAACTAAAACTGAACATTTACGAAAATAAAAAGTAAACTACAGGCCTAACTAGCAAAAACATTTGAAAAATGACTGAAATTTCAAAATAAAAACAAAAATTTGAACTGATGGGAACGGTCAAATTATAACAACTACAGAAAATACTGTTTGCTCAGCTTTCAGACGGTAAATACTGCAGGAAAAAAAACTTGGGGTTGGTGACGGAATCTGATTTCCAGACTTTCTGAATTCTGACGTCACCAAGAGCAAATGAAAGATTCATTTCAAATAAAAGAACGAAATGAAGGATTTTCATCACAGATGTCAATTTGTGTTTTTTTTTCAGTTTTTTTAATGCAGTATTTCTCAAAGTAACAGCAGCTAGAAAGTCTTGTTTTCCCCCTTTACTGCCTTCCTCTCATTGTGTCCTTATTTACTCAATTCAAAATCACGAATAATTCCAACTTGTATTACTTTTGGGCGCAGCGACAAGTCGAAGGCAAACTGCCCAGAATCTGGACTTGTTTGTGGTCAAAACTCGTTTCCAGATGAATAACTCTACCCGAAATTATGTTTTTCCATTCCCTTCACCTTGATATGTGTGTAAGATGTGAGATTTAGCGCCTTGCTGTGTAACATAGTGCTGGTTTTTTTTCGTCAGTGATAAAAGCAAGACCACATACTTGTGTTGCGTAGTGTGCGGTTATAATGGAACGCTGCTCTGGAAGGCAATATGGCCGCTTCAGCAAAACACTGACGTCACTGCAACTCATGGATAACATGGCAGCTCCAACACTGAGGACATGTCGTTCTGCAATATTCACTGTGCAAATATACTTATATTTCTGTATTTCATTTTGGGGTTTTTTTTCTACTGTTTATATATTGTTTTTATATTACTGTGTTTATTGGTTTTATATTGTCTTTTATTCTTCTCTGTCTTTTAGTACATAAGCAACCGCTAAGCTAAATTCCTTGATGATTTGATTGGCCTATTATTCACTGTTTTATATGCAAGTTGCTTCCTGTCTTTCTATTCTGTTTTTTTTTTTTATAATATTCTACTTTTTTTTTACTCTTTGTCCTATATAACCTACTTGTTTTGCACTATGTTTTATCTGTTTATTGTTTTTTGCTGGTAGTGAAGCACTTTGCAAACTTGTTTAAAGAAAGGTGCTATATGATATGATAGTGTTGTAGTACTCGTGATCGGTCTTGGTCTCGAGACCGGTCTTAAGACCACATTGTGATGGTCTCGGTCTCGTCTCGGACTCGACTGCATTTTTACTCGGTCTTGACTCGGTCTCGGACAAAGAGGACTCGGAATTTTATTTCAAGACCAGTCGAGACCACAAGTGCAGTAACATCGTTACCTGCCGGTGCATTGTCTGATTTATTTATTTTTTACTGTGATTGGATATAAAACTTTCCCCTTCAAATTGCAACCGATAACTTGGCTTATTTTAAGTTTGACAGTTTATTAACCACCTGCACAGTGGGGCTCTGGCAGATTGAGTAGGGGAGAGCGGGGCAAGTTGGCACATTGGTCAAAGTCAAAACACTATAACATAAAAACAATTTGTAGCCTATACATGACAGTAAGTTTATGTTTCTTCTCATTTCAGGAATCAAAATAATTATACATTGTGACATAAAAGCAAGGGTCAGCTATAACCTGATAATAATTTTGAATGTTTTAGTGAAGCTATCTGCTCAGGGTGTTTTAACACTTCTGTTTCATTCTGCCCACTGTCTTCAGCCTTTCCAAAGGTCAGTGAAATCGAATTGCAATGTTTCAAAGGATTGCCTTCCGTCACTGAGTACATACTGTACAGCCATTTGTATTTTACTTAAATTCCTAAATAATGCTTTCTTTCTTTTTGAATTTTAGCAGAGAAATGGTGTAAATGTTGAGCCATCACTCTGATTACATGGTCTTGAAAATGGACTCCCATTGGTCTGGTCTCGGTCTTGACTCGGTCTCGCCCCCCTTCGGTCTTGGTCTTGACTCGGTCTCGCCCCCTCAAAGTCTTGGTCTTGACTCGGACTTGATACGCTCTGGTCTTGGTCTTGACTCGGTCTCGGTTTAGGTGGTCTCGACTACAACACTATGATATGATAAAGGTGCTATATGATATGATAAAGGTGCTATATGATAGTATATAATAAAATTATTACTACTACTAACTACTACGATTACCATTATTATTACAGGAAACCACTAAGCTAAATTCCTTGTATGTGCACATGTACTTGGCCAATAAAATGATTGTGATCCTGAAAATAAAAGGTCATATCGGACAATGACCCATGTATGTGTGTTGGGTCATGCTGTACTCAGGAACATACTAAATGTTTTAAAGGCCTCTCTCTCTCTCATACCTCTCTCTCTCTCTCTCATATCTCTCTCTCTCTCTCTCTCTCATATCTCTCTATCCCAGCTCTTGTACTTGTTTCTGTTTCCCTCCTATCTCACTCTCCCTCCCCTGCTGATGGAAAAGGTGACTCGTCGCCTACAGAGCAGTTGACAGACCGAGTGTGTATTCAGCTCCTACAAAAGAGGTTATGTGCAAACCCCCGTATGGAAACAGCACAGCCTCAAGGCCTCTGATGGCTGTCCAGGCCTGTTTTCTTATGTCAGCTGTTATTTAAAGCCTTTGTGGGGTTTTAATTGCGCGCCACGGACAAGACGGACGTCTTTTTGCGCCGCCCAGCCTTCCAGCCGCTGCGGTGCGATGCCAAGACCTGGGAAATAAGCGCTGCAGATTACATCAGGAGGGGTTTTTATGAAATGAAAAATTCAAGACCGTTACTCACTGCTCTGCTGGTGCTTGAAAAGCTCATTTGCTAGTAAAGATAAAGAGGCCAACTGATTTTCAACAGAGACACGCAGCTCTTTGGCGTTTATGATTTCTTTAACTATTTGTGTAAAACAGGGAAGACTATCCCTCCTCCACTTTATTTGTGAGAACATTCATTCATTCCCATTCATTAATCACAGATTCATTCCCTAACCCAGTGATTCTCAACCTTTTTTCATATCAAGGACCCCTAATTTAGTCCACATTAGGGCCATGGACCCCCATTTGATGAGATTTTGTCTTTATTGTTAGATATGATTTTGTCCAGAATTCCATGACTATATGCATTGCATACCTGCAATGAGATAACAGTGAAACTATGATCAACTATGATCAAGTTATGATGAACTATGATGAAGTTTAACAACTCAGAAATTTGCTGGGGACCCTCTGGAACCCCCTCAAGGACCCCCGGTGGACCCCGGACCCCACGTTGAGAGCCACTGCCCTAACCTAAACCTAACTCTAATCTTATTCCTACACCTAAATCCTAATCTTAAAATAACCTTTTTTAAGAAGCGGAGTACCCCCCCCCCACTCCCTATTCAATGGTAGGCAAATCTGGGACACATTACTGCCTTTAAACGAAGAATTTACACAAAACATTATTGAATGATTACATGAAAAAATAAAAATGTGTGTAATATAAATATTACACACAGCCCACAACATCCCAGCCAATATCTGATTGGATTGATTGGGTTTCACCATCACTCTTGACCCCGTTATCTTGAAATGACCCATTCTGCACCTTCAGAAACTAATCTGCTTCAGTCCAAAAAACCCTGGTTCCTCCCTAATTTTCTACAAAAACTCCTTACAAACCGATTTGATATGAGGCAGAAGATCAGGTCATAAATAAGCCACTCTGTAAGAATCTGGAGTCTCCCTCCCTGCTGTGATTTTAAAGGTCAGGAGGATTCCTCTGGATTTACGGCCCTGCTATCAATGTGATGGATTTCCATATTAGTCAACTTTCCCCGGCTGTTCAGGACAGTGGTGAATGAAAGTGGAAGCTGCGTGGTCAGCTTAAGGGATTTGGTATCAGTGCCATAGATGAATACTTCAGATAAAGAACAGGTGCCTTTTAAGGATTTTGATGACTGATGTTTTTGAATTTCATCATAAAGTTCAGTTCCTGCCTGAGCCCTGACAGGTCGGACTACAGTGATAAACGTCAGCTACCGTTTCCTCATAGCGATCAAATCTGGTCCTCTCTGTCAGTTTAGACTAGATTAGACTCTCGACTGTAACAGTTTGCTTCCCTATCATAATCTGGGTATATTAATTGAGGTCTAGAATCAGAATAATCAGATAAATCGGCAAGTACAAGAAATGCAAACAAGTTGGTTTTGGTGATACTGGTGCAGAGATATAAACAACATAGGCAAGGCAAGGCAAGGCAAGGCAAATTTATTTATATAGCACATTTCATACCCAAAGGCAACCCAAGGTGCTTTACAGAGAACACATGTGCAAAAGCACAGGAAACAAATGATAAAAACATTAAAAGCGAGAAAGCAAAAGGAGACAGAATAAAAACAATAAAAGCAAACAGGCAAATGCCCACAGATTTAAAAAAAAAAAAAAAAAAAAAAAAAAAAAAATAGTAGTATAAAAGAAAATCAATTAAAAGCAATGGTAAACAGGTAGGTCTTTAGCTTAGATTTAAAAGTAGTCAGCATTGGCTCAAGTCTCAGCTCCACTGGCAATTTGTTCCACATTTGAGCAGCATGGAAGCTAAAGGCAGCTTCACCATGTTTTGTTTTTACTCTGGGAACAGTCAGTAATCCAGAGCCAACCGACCTAAGAGGTCTGCAAGGTTCGTATTGGGTCAGGAGATCTGATAGGTATCTTGGACCTAAACCGTTCAATGATTTATGGACAAGTAATAGAATTTTGAAATTGATTCTGTGGGAAACAGGTAGCCAATGTAGTGCTCTGAGAACTGGAGTTATATGCTGGTATTTTTTGGTCCTTGATACAACCCTGGCAGCCGCATTTTGGATGAGCTGAAGCTGTCTGATTGCTGTCTTAGACAGACCTGTAAACAGTCCGTTGCAGTAGTCCAGCCTGCTAGAGATAAAAGCATGCACAAGTTTCTCTAGGTCAGGTTTTGACATCAAGTCTCTGATCCTTACAATGTTTTTAAGGTGATAAAAGGCTGATTTAGTTATTGATTTAATGTGACTACTGAAATTTAAGTCTGAATCCAGGATAACACCGAGGTTTCTAGCTTGATTTTTGCTCTTAAAGGACAGACTATTTAGGTGAGCAGAGACTCTAAGTCTTTCTTCTTTGGCCCCAAAAACAATGACTTCGGTTTTTTCTTCATTTAACTGGAGAAAATTTTGGAACATCCAGCTACTAATTTGTTTAATGCATTGTCCCAGGGAGTCTATTGAACTGTACTCGTTAGGTGACACGGCTATATATATTTGCGTATCATCTGCATACATGTGATATGAAACCATACAATTTTGAATAATATCAGCTAATGGGAGTATGTAGAGATTGAATAACAGAGGTCCGAGAATTGACCCTTGTGGAACTCCACACGTTGTTGGGAGACGCTCTGACGTACAGCTACCGATTGATACAAAATAGTCTCGGTCCTGAAGGTAGGACTTGAACCAATTTAGGACCATGTTAGATAGACCAAACCAGTGTTCAAGTCTGTCTATTAATATATTGTGATCAACCGTATCAAATGCAGCAGTAAGGTCCAGTAACACGAGGACAGAGACTTTACCAGAATCTATGTTGATATTAATGTCATTCAGAACCTTGATAAGAGCAGTCTCGGTACTGTGGTGGGACCTAAAGCCAGACTGGAAAATGTCAAGGTAGTTATTTACTGCCAGAAAGTTGCTGAGTTGTCTAAAGACAACTTTCTCAATGATTTTACTGATAAATGGCAGGTTTGATATGGGCCTGTAGTGGTTAAGTACAGATGCATCCAGATTAGCTTTTTTTAAATGTGGCTTGATTACTGCAGTTTTCAGGGCTTTGGGGAAGACCCCTGAAAGCAGTGAACTGTTAACTATCTGTAATACATCTGTTGCCAGGTAACTAAAAACTTTTTTAAAAAACACTGAAGGCAGCGGATCAAGGCAGCACGTGGAGGGTTTGAGATGTAAAACAATTTCTTCAAGAGATGTGAGGTTTATGACATCAAAATGAGTCATCTTTACCAGATTAGTTCTAGTAGATTGCTGAGGCGTGTTATATAGCGTAAGTGAGGAAGCACCGATAGTTTGCCTAATCTTTTGGATTTTTTCTGTGAAAAAATAAGCAAAGTCATTACATGACTTTGTAGAGTTGAATTCGGGAGGCATTGGTACTCGTGGGTTGGTGAGTTTATCCACAGTGGCAAACAGTGTGCGTGCATTATTAGTCTCCGAGTTAATGACCTGAGACAGGAATGATTGTCTTGCATTTTTCAGTGCTAAATAGTATTTCTGGAGACTCTCTTTATAGAGATCATAATGAATTTGGAGTTTAGTTTTCCGCCATTTACGCTCAGTTTTTCGACACATTCTTTTTTGGATTTTGGCCTGAGGGGCGTTCCTCCATGGTGCCTTTTGCTTACCAGAAGAGACTTTGGCTCTAACTGGCGCAATTTCATCGATGACGTTTAAGATTTTAGAATTAAAATTTTCCAGAAGATCCTCGACTGACGTTGACAGAGAGGGGGGTATCGTGGTGATTGCCTGAGAGAATGCTATGCTGCTGTATTCACTGATATAACGTTTTTTGACTGTTTTGGACCTAGTGCGAGTGTCCACTATGACAGTCATATCAAACAGAACACAGAAATGATCCGATAAGGCAGCATCAAGGACCATGACATTGGAGATATCAAGACCTTTGGAGATAACCAGGTCCAGTATATGGCCTTTGTTGTGAGTAGGCTCTTTTACATGCTGAGAGAGTTCAAAGTTTTCCAAGATAAAGGAAAGTTCTTGGGCATTCCTATCATTTGGATTGTCAGCATGAATATTAAAATCACCAGTAGTAATTACACGGTCAAAGTCAGTTACAATAATGGACATCAATTCTGCAAACTCATCAAAAAATGTAGCTGAATATTTTGGTGGCCTATAGATATTTAACAGGATAGTTTTAGCACTCCTATTTAGTATAACTGCGAGATATTCAAAGGAGTTGTATGTACCAAATGATAATTGTTTGCAAAAGAACACATCCTTGAATATAACAGCTACACCACCACCTCTTCTTCCTGCTCTAACTACATCCAGAAAGTTAAAGTTGGGGGGCGCTGACTCAATAAGAGCTGCTGCCCTGTTGTTTTCATCCAACCATGTTTCGGTTAAAAACATAACGTCAAGTTTATGATCTGTAATGAAATCATTAATCAAAAAGGATTTGCCTGCCAGGGATCTTACATTCAGCAAAGCCAAATGTATTGTGTCAGGGACAGGTTCAGAGATTATTGTCTGTTGGCGAGGAATACCAATTAGGTTTGATAATTGTGCAAACTGAGTTGGATACACCCTGTTACCTCTATCTCTAATCATAACCGGAATTTTCGATATCGCACGATCAGGGCTGATCTCACATGGAGTGATGCTTTGTGAAGGACAATTGATGGGATACAATGTAGAATTACTGGTACTTTTGTGAACAGAGTGAAACACTGGGTGAAAAAAGTTGACATTTATCAAACAGGAACCAGGGAGTCAGGAGATTTTACTTGATTGTACAGCAAGATCAATGTTCATAGATAGCAGAGAAGACCCCCTGTTATTTGGGTGAAGACGGTCAGATTTAAAGAGCTCAGTTCTGTTATGGAAAGAAGTAAAATTGTCCACATAAATTACGTTTTTGGTATTGCAGCAGGCTTTCAGCCAGATATGGAGCTGGCGTACGCGGCTGAACTTAACATCGCCAAAGCAAGGGGGGGGGGGAGGGCCGGAGATTACGTAATGTTTACCAGCCGCTTGCAGCACATCCATAAGACGAAGGAAGTCATCTTTGAGTTTCTCAGACTGTTGAGATTTTATGTCATTTAATCCAACGTGTGCAACGACTGTGGAGACGGAGGGATGATCATGAATACATTTTGGAAGGACATCAGTGATGTCCTGTACTCTGGCTCCTGGGAAGCAGAGAGTTTTTGCTTTTGGGAGCAATACATGACGGACGATGGATGATCCAACCACCAGAACAGTGGGGGGACAGCGTCCCCGGGGAGTGTTGCTTGGAGGTCTGTCCGGATCAGATGACATGGGAGCAGGCTCAAGTACAGGTCCAGTGGGGGGTTCCGCGGGGGCTAGGAGCTGCCCGGGTTTCCTTCGGTGTGAGCAGATACTTGTTGCGGGCTTGGAGTTAACCATAGCCTTGGTGGATAACACTGACGGGGAAGCCCTCTCCGCAGCTGCCAGAGAGGGACGGACCTCCAGAGTGGCACCTGAGCCAGAGGACAAGCATCCATTTGGAGTCGGAGAAGGTGGACAGCCCAAGTTTTCCAAAGCCTGGAACTTGTTTTCAAGTCTCAAGACTCCAGAGGTGCGGGGACGAGCAGTGAAAGAGCCACGGGACCCTCTGCCCTTCACTAGGCTCCAAGGCTCGGGCACGGATGGAGTGGAGCAGGATTGAAACTTCGGTTTTGCTCCGAGGCTCGGCCAGATGTCCTCCCTCAGGTGTAAAACGGATGCGGAGGCTAGGTCACCACTAGCAGCCATTGAGCCTGACCACGGAAGAGTTGTATCGTTGTTCCCACAGACCGGAGAGCGAGGCGGGCAGGACTCTACCGGAGCATTGCCGCTAACTGGGCCCAGGATGGAAAGATGTTTCGACTGGGTTGCTGCAACGGTGGAAAACCCCAGGATCAACTTATCCTTCTCCTCTAGTTCATCTTTCAGGCGAGATATGTCCAATTTCAGCTTAGAGATGGTAAATTCACAGGAGCCACACTGCGCCATGCTGAAGTAGTCTAGGCGGTAGTCTCCAGTAGTAGAAAGTGTCCGTGCCAAGAAGTAAGATCCAAAAGTAAAATTGCTAAAATCCTTAAAATCCTTTAAAAATAAAGTAAAAAATAAAACATAAAAAATTAAAAGGAAATAAAATAAAAATAAAACATAAAAACACAAATTAGTGTCTTTATGCTAAAAACATCGCATAAAAACACTAAAAACAGATAAAGGCACAAAATCCGGGAGAATAAATTAATCCTGTTCCAGATAACGAAGACGGAATCCGTCCCGGGTGTTCTCTGCAGCCGATGCAGATAGCTGACGACGACCAATCACAGCGCCAAGCGGCAAAAACAATACCCGAAGTAAGGAAGTGTAGTACAGTGAGGAGAAATAGCTGCCACTACAAGTTACTTATTAGAAGTTTTATTTAAAATTCTGCAAGCTGCGCATGTAAGGCCGACTCGTTACACACACGCCAGTAGGGCCGACTCGTCACACACACATCCACACATACAACGTGCAAGGAATTGCTGTAGAGCACCCAACCTCCCAGGGGCTAACCGGATAGCAATGGGACACCGATCTGTGGAGCCACTGCAACCAGCAACCACAGCTAAGTTGACCACAAAGGAGGCAATTGGCAACTTACCCCCAGTGTAGTCGACCGCCAGGTGAGGAGCAGCTAGCCGGAGAGATGGCACGGACAACACCAGAGTCAGCAGCACAAATGGAAAGTGGAAACTTCCCCTCTGAGCTGCCAGCTACGGAGAGTTAAGCGACCGGCCAGCCGGCAGAATCACGTACCGGAGGACACGGAGGCAACCACAATGACCGGTACCCAAAACAACCAGGGCTTCACCAGAAGAGAGGCAACAGGTAGCAACCACCACACTCCAGCACGAGCAGTGTGAACGAGCAGTGTGAACGAGCAGTGATTAGAAAAGACCAGAGAGAGGTCATAGAGAGTTACACTTTTCATAAAGACACAGAAGACATAGGATCTCACATACAGTGCAACACATACAACACACTAGAGGCTTTGTAGTTGCTTCACCATCCTGAACGTGATGGAGGAACAGTGTAGAACTGTGTGTTAGTGAATAAAGTGTAAATGTGTCTGAAGCAGCTGTCAGCAGAGAGCAGCTGAGTCAGCTTGTTGTGGTGTGGCTGTAGATCCATTCAGTAACGTTCTCAGTAAAAGTGAATAGTGTGATAAGGTGGATTTGTTTCCAAATGTAGGTTACTGTGACACAGTAAACTGTCTTGTCTTTAGCCCTAGTCTCTACTCCAAAACATGAAGAGTTGGAGCTTGAGAAGAGTCAGCTCAGTTAACCTGAACAAGCTAGCTAGCTAGCTAACTAGCCAGCAAACACAAATGTGTCAAAGTGTATGAATGAGATGCAGCGAACAGAGTCCTGACTGTGAGTATAAATCCTTATCATAATCTTGGTAGATAATTTGAAGTCTAGCTTATTTATTGCAGACTCTAACCTCTCTCATGGGATGGAAGCTTCTTGGTGCTTAGTGTTTGTACCTGCAGTGAATTCTCCAAGGCTTCCCGTCTTGTGTTGGTGCTGCAGGACTTTCCAAACCATTCCTGTAGGGGTGGGGGGGGTGGAGCAACCATGTGTGCTCAGCAAATATTCCTGGATAAATACAGGTAAAAAAAAATACATAATTAAAAGCTACAATATGCAACTTCTCTTGTTAAAATAACAACAATATGATACAATCTACATTATTAGTCTGTGTGTTCAGGCCTAAATCTCCTGTTTGCCTGCAATTGTCTTTTCAGTGATGTGCAGGACATTTTCGGGTGTTTACCATTTTCCTGTGGCCGTGTCTTGTGGGCGGGGCCAGTGGTGAGCTGGTAGTAGCAATCAAGGAGAGGCTAGCGGCCACAGAGCAGGAAGTCACCCCTGCTGCCGGTTCTAGCTGGTGACCTGCTTCTTCTTGCTTCTTGCTCTTCTTACACTGTCAATTGATTGTTTGCATAAAACAAAAGGAGACAGCAATAACAACTGAGAAAGTTTGACTGTCAATAGCAAACAGTTTAAAATTATTACAGACCAGACTCAATCTGCCAGTCTAGGGGGGCCTGACATAAAACATTAAAGTGAGAATTGCAGACTTTTATCTTGAAAAATTAAAATGAAGCAGGGTTAAAATCTGCTTTTCTCCCAACTATTGTGGAAAAATAGCTTGGTTTGGGTTTGAATTCAAAACCAGTGTTGTTTAATCAGCTGAGAAACAACATCTCTCAAGGAGATAACAAGTACGGCGGCGCTTTTTCAGTGCTTGAGTGATTTAAGTATACCGGAAATTGAGTTACTTGTACTCCTCTTATTTTGAAATTGTACCGGACGTAGTTTGACATTATCGTCCTCTTTTGACTTGACCTGACTAGCTCGCCAGCTAGCAAACAAACGATGATTTGTGTATTATGTGACTGATAACCAGTATTATCACGTTGTCTAACCAGACCTACTGAACCACAAACCAGTTCTGTACCACACAACTGGTTCCAACTCAAACGTTAGCTGTTGCTAGCCAACGTTTACAGGTGGCTAAAGTTAGCTGCTAAGCTAATTCAAACTTGGCGGCTAACTTAGCTAACGCTAGTTTAGCAGTAGGGAAACCTTGAGTAATTTTCTTAAAGCCTCCAAATGTCTGAAAAGACTGATATTTTGGGAATGGATTCATAAAATCTATTTATTTCCTTTGGTACTTATATTATCAGCACAGAGAGCCGACACGAAGTTGCCTTTGTTGTAAAAAGAGAAACATTTCGGTTGAGACCAGATGACGTCACTGCCCCTGCGGTCTCGCGCCTGGTATTACTGGGCAAAATACTGTTTGATTCAACGGTTTGAAGGGAGAATACAGGAGAATTACTGGATGAATATGTTGCTGATGTAGGCCTAAGTGTAGTGTGGCAGGTAACATTTTAGTATTTTATAGTTAATACAATAATTTAAGTACTTCATACAAAATATTTATACATTTTTTAAAATGACTTTCAGTTCACACAGGGAGAGGCTGGAAAACCTTCCATTTAATAATGGTATAATAGTAATGTTTTACATCAAATCCTAAATGTAAATAAAATCCAATAAGTTATATAATTACTGAGCTGCAGATTTTGTGTGATCAATGAGCTTTACCACAGACTTTTTTTGTGAGGATCTATTTTGTCTACTGCTGCAGTATATACAGCATTATGGAGCATTTATGGATCATAATTAAAATTATACTTTAGTAAACTATGTTAATGTACAGTATGTTTGCGTTACAGCTCTACTGTAGTAGTTGCACTGATGTTAACTTATTCTCTCATATTTACTGTATACTATACTGTATATAACTGTCTGTAGTATATAGTGCACTGCTATCCTTAGTGTTGTATTTTAAAGAATATACTACAATATTTAGGCTGCTCTAATATAGGCCACTGCAGTGCAGTATAAACCGTAATATTTTGAAGAATATTAGTTTATTACATTGTTCTATAGTGTGTACTGCAGTATAGCCTACTATAGTATTCTATAGAATTTTTTATTTGAGATAATAAATGTCTTACTGTCTAAAAAGACCAAGACACACAGTGAGCCACAGCAACTGATTTGAGCCATTGATTTGCAGGATCAATAAATTATGAAACATCTTGCATGCTGAACCTACGCTCCAAGATATTACTGAACCTTCCCCTCTTGTCTGCTTCCCTACATCAACACCTGGTCCGTCTCCATGACCGGGCTCCATGTGTCGGGGCGGAGCATCTTCCACACTGACAGACTTGTGCAGTGATTTTATCTTGTATCCTGACTTATCAAACTTATTTCAGGATGTTTTTACTGACATTTTCCAGGAGAATGTAACTTTGTTTCAGGACAGTTACTTGGGGAAAAGCTTACTTTTACTTGGAGAAAGTTTCTCGTTTCCAGATTTTCTTCATTGTTTTATGATGATTTCTTGAAAAAAGTCATATTGGCCTGAATCAAGTGAAATTTACTGAAAGCAGCAGATTATCTGCTCAGTGCAGAGAGAGAAATTGACTAAAAATATCATGTGTTCACCAACCAGGCGAGAAAAGTTAGATATTGTAGCTTTAAACTTGTTGACCATTCCTTCTCTCCAAAATTAGTTCTTGGCGTACTTGCCACCAGAACACACACACACACACACACACACACACACACACACACACACACACACATCACTCAGCAGCGTGTGAGAAAACAGGCCTTTCCCTGCACTTGGAAATGAAACACTTTCTTTAAAAGCACCCAGGCGACCCGCGGGTCAGGCCGAACCCGGTAATTAACATCTGATCCAACAGCAGCCGTTAACGTGTTTCCCGTCTGCAGCTGAGGTGTCGGACAGCCGTCTCCTCCTCCCCGCCACCGCCGCCGCCGCCGCCGCCGGGGAGACGCTGGCTGGAGACCCGTGGCCAACAGCTGGTGTTTGGCGAGGGGGGGGGGGGGGACACACAGGTGGACGACACATCAGAGCATTTTCACCTCTGACATCCAGCTGTTTGTCACCGGACGGGCTCGTTCAGGGCGGGACGGATCTGAATGTTTTAGTTTCTTTCTGAGTGATGAAGCCGAACGTTGATCTGTCTCCGGGTCTCTTCCTGCTCCCTTGTTTGGCATTACATCACAGAATCTAATGTAGTTTTAGATGCTTGTTTTAAAGCTGCAATATGGGCAACTTTTACCACATTAAAACAACAAATAAATAGGATATGTTCTTCATTATCAGGCCGACACCAAAACCTGATGTTTACCATTAATGTTTTAGATCGCTGAAACATTTTGTAGCTGCTGGAAGAATATCAGTGTCAGTTCGTTTGACCGGTTATCCACAGGAATAAGAAGACAGTGACTTTCTCTTGTCTCCAGACCTATCAGCTTCTTTCAGGATATTTTCAGTCAAATTCTCTCTCTGCACTGAGCAGATAATCTGCTGCTTTCAGTAAATTTCACTTGATTCATGCCAATATGACTTCTTCTGTCAAGAAATCATCATAAAACAATGAAGAAAATCTGGAAACAAGAAACTTTCTCCAAGACAATTTTCACTTTTACCAAGAAAATGTCCTGAAACAAGTTACATTCTGCTGGGAAAAAAAAAAAGTCTCATTTGTTGAAACCGGTAGAATTATTACGATGATTTCACTAAAAAATCCTGAAATGAGCTTGATGAGTCTGGAGACAAGAGAAGAAAACTGAACCAGTCTGTCAGGTTCTGCAGTAACAGTGTGTTTTGGTGATTTCAGGTGGAGTTTTCCTTTAATTTTGGTCTTGAACAATCCATGTTTTAGTTTTCTCAAGGCTTAAAACTCTTCCGTCTCCTTGGATGTGATGGATCAGAGCGTCACCTGCACTCTCAGAAATAGGGGTACAGTAGGAGTCCATTTCTGTCCCCCAAGGTACAATCTACACTAATGTACCCCCTAGGGCTAATTATTGGACCTCAAGGTAACTATGTACCTTTTCGAGGACCAAAAAGGTACATATCTGTTCCCAAGCAGTAAAAGGTACATATATGTACCGTTTCTTCTAAATGTTAAGGTACAATATCAGGAGACAGTGTGTGTTTCCTTATTTATTTAAGGTAGATTTTAACTTGTAGGCTATGGTTGAGTAGCCTTGAAATAAAATAAATAAAAGTAGATTTGTGGATATGAAAAATTGCTAATACAATTATCCAGTTAATGTTGTAATTATGATATAATATTGACTGTAAGTAAACGAAAAACAATACCCACACACACACACACATACAAAGTACAAAGTACAAATAAGTACCCAATGTCAAGGGTACAACAGCTGTACCTTAGAGCAGTGGTTCTCAAAGTGGGGTCCGGGGACCTCCAGGGGTCCTTGAGGGGGTTCCAGGGGGTCCCCAGCAAAAAGGGGAATAATTTATTTTCACTATAATTCCATCCACAAGTAACACGATGACAGAATGTGTGACTATTTTGGTCATGGGTTTCATACACTTTCTGTAATAAAACATCTAAAAGCAAAAATCTTATCAGATGGGGGTCCGTGGTCTAATTTGTGTCAGTTTAGGGGTCCTTGATGTGAAAAAGTTTGAGAACCACTGCCTTAGAGGGTACAGCCCCAGTGACGAGCCGTTGTACCCCTAAAGGTACAAAGATGTGCTTTATTTTCTGAGAGTGTGGATCCACCTCATCGGTCAGTTTTCATGGTGGTTTGACTCTTGAAGGCACATCTGCAGACGCGACACTGTTTCCTCCACCATTAAACAGCAGGAGCACCGTTAAATCACAATCACAATGTTAATCGTTGTTTATCTTTCCCCAGACCGATCGTTAAGCTCATGATGTCTGACTTTATTGGACCATGTGCAGCGTGGAGCTTCACCTCCCAGCTGCTCCCACTGGAACAACAACGTCTGTAATGCTGAACTGACAGCTGTGATCATGTTGCATTAAAAAAGATTTTATTTTAGATCACAATCTGTATGATAAAGTATTGTGCAGCGATTTGACTCTAAGATAAGGTGTTGTGATAGGAGGAGTGTGTGTGTGTGTGTGTGTGTGTGTGTGCATGGAGTGTAATCCTGCATTCATATCATTATGGGAATAATCAGCAGAACGACTTGAGTTTAAAACGGTTAAAAGCAACAACTTCAAAGTGTTCATGCTGATTTGAAGCCGTCAAGACTCCATGTTTGTAGTTTTCTGGAGACTTTGGTGGCTCCTGATTGGCTGTGTCACTCTAAACTAGGGATGGGAGGATATAAGATTTGATCTTTTATCGCGATAAAAACACTCAAGATAATTGTATCTTTAAGGCTGACATGCAAAGCAATTTGTAAAGCAGATGAGAACTTTTGACTTTGACTGAGAGCTTTGATACAGAAGAGGATTAGGGCCACCAAAAAAAAAAAGTTGTCAGGTGAAAAAAAAAAAAAAAAAAGAAAGAAATTTTTTTGATTTTTTTTTTTCACCTGACAAAACTTTTTTTTTTTTTTTTTTTTTCACCTGACAAAACAGAGTCAGAAAGTCAGAATTCTGACTTTAATCTCAGAATTCTGACTTTAAAGTCAGAACTCAAATACATTTTTCACATGTGGCCCTAATCCTCTTCCATACTTTGACCTTCCAACAAACGATGAGCAAAAGTTTATCAAGAAGATAATTCTGTTTCATTCTGGACTGCATTCACTGCCTCCCCCAAACACCCATCTGTTGTAATTCCATCTGCAGCGTAATTTTATAGAACCTCTACGTTTCCCTGTGTGTGTGTGTGTGTGTGTGTGTATCTGTGTGTGTGTGTGTGTGTGTGTGTGTGAATGTTCCTGGGGCATGGGTAGGTGGGGGGGGGGGGGGGGGGTGCTCTCTTCTCTTGTCTTGTGTTGTATTTTTACTTATTGTTTACCTTTTGCATTTGGTTCCTTGTGGATTTCATGGTTGTAGATTATAATGTCAGAGCATTTGTTATAAATTGATTATTTTATTTTATTTTTTCTTCTTTTTATTATTTTTCAAGTATGTACCTCTGTTATTGTTGTTTAACCCAAATACGTCGTGCTTTTGGTTGTAAATTGTGTGTTTTCATTTCAATAAACATTCGGTCGCAAAAAAAAAAAAGATAATTTTATCTTGGTGAATTTCCATTATCGGGATAATCGTGAATATCCTCACGAGTGACTTGAAAAAGCGGTCTAGCTCACTAACATACAGTCTTATTGATTTCCTGATTTATTTTGAATTACCATTTGTGACAATGTGATCTGAAAACAAAAGTTATTCATCTACTGTGCATTTACAACATAACTAACTGAACCATGTGAATGCTTGGATATCAGGTAGATTATTTTTATTAATGGATTGTGATTACCTGCTGGGTGTTGGCGAGAGTCTGAATCTGTCCTTGTTTGTTTTTCACTAAAAAAGGATGTTCACAAAAAAAAAAGATATGTGTCCTATGATGCAATAAAAATATTTGTTTCTTAACAAAATGTAAGGTAAAGTGATTCCAGTATGTTTTAGTGCCATTTTAAGAGTTTTAAGCATATTTTGATGAATATCGGGATAATATCGTGAATCGCAATTATTTTGGCCAGGATAATCGTTACATTAAATTTTCATATCGTCCCATGCCTACTCTAAACGCACATGAAACATCTGACTTTGTGTTTTACAGCAAAAAAAAACACTTTAATGTCGACCACAAGAAAATCCACAAAAATCCAGACAGGAGTTAAGAGCTGTGATCACAAAATGGCTGAAGATGATGAAAATGCTTCATGTTGTTTTGAATCTATTTGTTCCTACACTGGACTGCAGCTGTTTCCTCAACATGTTCAAACTGGTTTCAAGCCGCCAAGACGTCATGGTTCAGTTTTCTGTTGCTCCTGATCAGCTAAACACACACACAGGAACTCAGCCATGAAACATTTAACTTCCTGTTTTACGGCAAAACAAACACCGCACTGTCGCCCACAAACCAAAACTCCAGCTAGATGAGCCTGAGAGGAGTCTGGTCACACAGGTTAGAGACTCACACTGTCTCATACCTGCCAACATTAGGCTGTGGAAAAGAGGGAGATTTTCTTACGAATGGATATACATTATCTATTGTCGGGGGGGGGGGGGGGGGGGCAATCAAAATCTGCCTTTAACAACTATTTTCTGGTGCGTTTTGTACATTTATTGTACATTATTGTAAAATATACTTGCATTTGTGACCTCTCACAGAGATTAATAGCCTATGTAATCCAATCTAGAAATAACAGAATGAAATGCAGTATGAAATGTAAAAAAAAAAGCACTTAAAATATCAAATATGACCATACCAAAGTAGTTTGTTTGTTTACCAAGGTAGTTTCCATTTCCATTTTCCAGTAACTAAGAAACAAAATCTGTTTCTATTCCAGATAAGCATTCAGTCAGTGTCGATATTTCTAGATTATGTCACTTGGTTTATACAAAATAGCGAGTAAATAGTTCATACATCTACAAGTTTGCTGATGTGTCTCGCGGTTAGAAAGAGGAAGGAGCGGAGCGGAGGGCCTGAGCGAGCCCAGTGACGAGTGACGCCCGTCTGAGCACGCTCACCTCTGCCTCTGGGCCGGGTTGCCAGGTTCCACGACACATATCCCCCACAGAAACTGAGAAACACCTGTTTGATTTGTATCACTATGAAATCGGGAGATTAACGGGAGAAATGACCAAGCGGGAGAAAGGGTTAAAAATAGGGAGACTCCCGTGAAAATCGGGAGTGTTGGCAGGTATGCACTGTCTCACCATCCAGCTGCTAGAGAATCAGTTCACAGACAAATCAACTGATCATTTTAAACTTCAACACTTACAGTTTGAGGCTCGGAGCTTCAGCAAAAAAGAGCAAACAACAAAAAAAAAAAAATTGTTTATTAAACGTCGCGATTTCTCATGAACTCACTTGAGCAGAACTTCCACAGCAAAACAGGTGGCAGACATCGTGGATTGCAGGTTTACACTGGTGCTTCCATCAGTCAATCAATCAATAGATCAATCAATCAATCAGTCAATAACCAAAGACTTCATCATAAATGCCAGACGGCAGCTGAGCTAAAAAAATTAATCTTCTCCAGAAACACCTTGTGTCTCCTTCTCTCAGTGAACCTGATTCTCACTGATTTGCTAATATTTTGATTATTTGATTTATTTGATTGTTTGTGATATGAGGCAGGAAAAATCTTGCCGATTTCCCCTTTAAGGTTTTTTTTTTTCCAAACAGGCCCGTTTCACATCGTCATGGTAACAGCTTCCATGCTGAGAAACCGGTGCGTCACAAATTCCTGCGGCTTCCTTTGTCGTCCCAGTCGGAAAATCCTTCCCAGTTCCCGGTTGGAGTTCTGCGACATAAAACAAGGTGAAAAGTAAACTTGATTTTTCACTTGATGTGTAGTTTTTGTGTTGAAAAAATGAAAAATGAAAAAATTAAAATGTTTGTAAAAAAGTTTGTAGTTTCCTTTTGTAACGTAATACAGTTGACGTGCGCTTCCTTACTAGACAGAAGTCTCTGCTAGCATAAACGCTCCGAAACGTTAAAGTCCCACTGAAACAGAAGTCAGAGCGTCTTTATCTTCTGTCCTGTGACGTATTTCCCAGTGAAACAGAATATCTGAGCGGTGTACAGTTACTAGAGGGATTTAAATCAAATCCTTCGCATTTGATTGGACCGCTGAACAGTGGGCGGGGCTTAGAGTTTAGCAGCGATACGGAGCTACAGAGGACTGTTGGCTCCACACACACCAGGCTGAAGAATGATTGATGGGTGGATGTCATGATATTATTGGTTGAAATCGGTTGGTTCATGCTTACGTAAGCACACGGCATATTTAGTTTTACAGGAAGAAAACATGATTGGATTTTGATATAAGAATTTTTAATAATTTTTTTTTTTGGCATATATTGTTAAATAGGTGCACAGTATGACCCGGGAAGTGATCCAAAAGGGTTAAAAATGCATGTTTCATTTCATCTCGACGTTAAGGTTAGTGGGCAGAGGCTGCTGTGGCCATGTTCCCCCAGGCAGACGCACTGGAACCACAGACTGTAAAAACAGATGGAGCGGTGAGTGTTCTTCACCACAGGTTTCTGAAGGCCGTTTTGAAGCCAGAACATCGGGTTTACGATCGCCGCCATGTTGACATATTTTGGAGCCAACGCGAGGCAGAGGGTCGACAGAGAGCCGCAGCTCCGCCTGCTATCGGCCCCCGAACCGCCGACCTGTCAATCACTAGGAAAACAACCCCGTTTTATAACCGTTATATCCCGTTAATGACGCGAGTATTTTGAAAATCTCCATAAGGACACACATTAGAAGAAGTGAAATCAGCTGCTGAGACCAAAACCTCTCGTTGAAAAGATGTACTGACTGATCAGAAGTTTGGTTGTGGTCCGTTGACTTCGTGGAGGTTTGGAGTCTTTCTGGAGCCGGACTCTAGCGGGCGTTAAGAGGAACTGCAGCTTGCCGCCACTTCCTTACTGGCTTCAAAATCCACCCGTGGTTTTGGCCGCTTGACCGGAACGCGTTTAGACCGGAAGTCGGTAATACCGACTCGGGACTTCCGACTTCCGACTTCCGACGGATTGCGGCAGAATTCCTGTCGTCCTTCAGTAAAGATCACATGTGAGAGGCTCTGCGGTCTGAGGACAGATGTGCAGAGGAGTCGTTCCTTTAGAGCAGTGATTCTCAACCTTTTTCATATCAAGGACCCCTAATTTAGTCCACATTAGAGCCACATTAGAACCCCCATTTGATGAGATTTTGTCTCTCGGACCCAAATCTGAGAATATTTTTATTGTCAGATATGATTTTGTCCAGAATCCCATGACTATCTGTATTGTAGGTAGAGAGATAACAGAGAAACTATGATCAGAAGAGTCATTCTTCTACGTTCTCTAATCGTGTTCACTTCTAGTAAATGAAATAATGCTGAAGTTTAACAATTCATCAGTTTGCTGGGGACCCCCTGGAACCCCCTCAAGGACCCCTGGTGGTCCCCGGACCCCACGTTGAGAACCACTGCTTCAGAGAACATACAGGTTCCTTCCCATGTGTACAAATACAGGCTCGTTCCTATGCTGGAGTACAGTACATCATAGATATAGAGGTTTGTACGGTAAGAGAATATCTTTTATTATTATCCTTACCTATTTTTATCTTTCTGTCTTGTCTTTTTAATGTCATTTTACTGGACAAATTACGTTTTTTTTGTGTGAAGCACATTGAATTTGCCTTGTGTATGAAATGTGCTGCTACACAGTCCATAACTTCTGCCTTGCCTTTTTTGCACCTTTTAAAATGTAAATGTAAAAATGTAAATGAGCGAATGCCTGTTGCATAATCCAGCCTGATCTGGAAAACAAACCTCCTTGGATGCTCCCCCTGGAAACACAGACCTCACCGGCATGTGGTTCCCCCCCCCACCAACCCTAACACACACACACACACACACACACACACACCGCTCTACAGTTGAATGTCAGGTTACAGCGGGGGGTTTGTGTCCTCGGCGGCGGCTCGATGGACAGAACAGCCTCGGTCCGGTCTGCAGCGGATTAAAACTCTCTGCAGGAATAATCTGACAGATCTAATGATGGTTTGTGCAGACTGGAAGCAGATGTGATGGTTGAGATGGTTCAGAGCGTCGCTTCATGACATCAGCCTGATCTGTCGAACCCCCCCCCCCCCCCCCCCCCGTCTCATCTCTGATGTCGGTGAGGCCAAACACTGCAAAACCTGACAGACTGGTTCAGTTATTTCCTCTTGTCCTCAGACTCATGAAGCTTAATTTAGGATCGTTTTAGTGAAATCATCTCACTGCTCTGGCAGATCATTTCACCGGTTTCAACAAATGAGACTTTTTTTTCCAGCAGAATGTAACTTGTTTCAGGACATTTTCTTGGTAAAACTGAAATTGTCTTGGAGAAAGTTTCTTGTTTTCAGATTTTCTTCAATGTTTTATGAAGATTTCTTGAAATAAGTCATATTGGCCATAGGTCTTTTTTTCCAGTGTCCTTGGTTCCCTCTCCTGTTGGCTTGTTTTTGTTGCGCAACAGGTTGGTCAAAATACGTGTGTGTGTGTGTGTGTGTGTGTGTGTGTGTCGAGTCAAATAAAATTTATTCGTAAAGCACTTTTAACAAAACAGGCTTGCCACACAGCGCTTTAACAACGCACATTAATCTGGATGAAAACAAGAGGAAAAAACACACCATGAATATTAAGATGTGAGGTCAGAGCTTGTGTGTGTGTGTGTGTGTGTGTGTGTGTGTGTGTGTGTGTGTGGTATAATCAATACGATACCCATTGTCAGTATGTTTTATAGAACACGATCCCATTTGTCTTTAATCTTGCGGTTTGCAGAGTTTATTTGTTAATCCGCAGTGAAGCCGGAGCCTCGAACATCACAGGCTCAGAGGATTCTCCACCTCCCGACACACAACACAAAACCAAACACGACAAACCATGTTGTTCAGCTTGGTTCCCTCTTCCAGGACCAGGCGTCGTGGCCAATTGCTGCTCTCATCACAAAACTGTTCCAGCGCCTTATTGTTGTCTTTGCACGCGTTTAGGATCATTATTGTTCCACGAAAACAACTCGAAACAAATCTGAAAGTATGGGAGACATTAAGCATTAGCAAATTAAGCTGCGGCTTGTTATCGTACATCCAGGACTCTCACAGTGAACTGAGGAGCTTGTTTCAAAATGTTTTGCATCCGTTTTATCTTTAGCCAAAGTCTCATTTTCTTTTCTTTTTTCTGGACATTTCTGCTTTATTGGACAGTCACAGTATAGAGAGACAGGAAAGATGGGAGAAAGAGGGGATTATTCCATCTTTCATTTTCTTTACCTGCTTATTCCTCTTCAGGGTCACTGGGGCTGGAGTGTATCCCAGCATGCACGGGGGTGGGGGTGGGGGTGGTGGGGGGACACTCTGGACAGGTCACCAGTCCATCACAGGGTGAATGCTGCGTTCAAGCGCTGGTGGGAAAAGTCCGACATCCGGTAGAGATACAAATAGACACGTTTGAAATGATGGAGGAGAGCAGCAGGCGAGGAGTCAGTCAAACTTTATTTAGCTCTCGAAGACACACTGAGGGTTGAGACCCTCTTTTCCAGTGGTGGATCAAATAGAGAAAATCACAAATAACACGAAAGAAGAAATGAATGAATAAATGAATGAATAAACAACTAAATAAACAAACAAAAAAGACAATTCAGAAAGAGAATCACACAGATCAGTCCATCCTCATAAGTACATCATTTAAAACAGGTGCAATTAAGGTTAACCGGAGTTGATATCTTTGACTGAAAATGTCCCAGGGGAAAAAGGGAATCATATTTCAACAAACCCTGTAAAATATTCCAAGTATGCGGAGCACAAAACCTAAAAGCGGTCTTTCCGAGGTCTGTGGAGACACGCGGGACCTCAAGCATCAGACAGTCCTGGGAGTGTGTGTGGGAGGCTCCAATTTTCAGGTGTAAAAGTGAATTAAGGTAGAATGGTAAACTCCTAATGAAGGCTTTGTAAATAAAGATAAACCAATGCTGATCTCTCCTGATACTAAGGGAGGGCCGACCAACCTTGTTATAGAGGATGCAGTGGTGGGTGCTGTAACTATCACCTGTTATAAACCTAAGAGCTGAGTGATAAACTGCATCTAACGTCTTAAGCGTGGTCGCAGATGCATTTCTGTAGATCATGTCCCCATAATCCAGAACAGAAATGAAAAGCGCCTCTATTAGTCTCTTTCTAGCAGGCCATGGAAAACAGGATGTGTTACGATAGAAGAATCCAAGCTTCAACAAGTCTGAGTCAAGAAGCCCGACACTGAGGCAGCACACTCACTGCTCTTCTTCTTCTTCTTCTTCTTCTTCTTCTTTAGTTTTGTTTAACGGCGGCTGGTAAACAACTTCAAAGCTGCGTTACCGTCTCCCACACTCACCGCTCAAACTAAACTGTGACAGAAACTGTTTGGATCCAAACATAATTATCACATCATTGCAAAGGATGTTAAAAAATAATTCCAAATGACAAGAACATGTGGACCACTGGGCAGCCACCTGTGATATTTAGCTATTTTATTTTGTTTTAACATTAGGGGTAGCCTTGATGACAATTGAAAAATCTAATAGGCTAATTAGCCCCTCACAACAAACTGATTTGAATCAAGTGTTTTCATTTTTTCATTTAACTGATACAGACCCAGACCTTCACATGTTAATCCCCAGTCGAGTCAGCGGTGTAGGAATTGCAGAGAGGTGACATTTATGGAAAAGGCATTATATGTCTGGAGCATATTAATAAAATGGTATACGGCCCAAAACGTTCTAATAAAAACATTTGGTTGCTGCTGGAAGTCTCTTCATGTCATTATGGGTGGTGTGATACGACCGTGATGAGCCAATGAGGCGTTTCCCATCATCCTCGGCGGTGTGCGGTCGGTGGAGAGCGGCTTGCCTCGCCTCGTCCCGGCGGATGCAGTCGGGTCCGCTGAGGAAGTCCCGACAACTTTTCTAACCATCATGCAACGGACCGAGCAAGGCCAGGTCAGGACTTGTCTCCGCCCACAGTGGCCTCGATCGACCAGAATGCAATGCGGCCACAAGACATGACGGGGCAACTCTCACTTTTCTTCAACTGGAAACTCTCGCTCTCTTGCTCTGACTCTCTCTCTCTCCACTTACTGTATTTCCTCTAATATTGGAGCAGAGGGTACCAGGCCTTTATTGGAAGCAGGCTTATATTAGAGACAGGCCTTTATTTCTAATTCCCTCTGTTTGGTAAGTATATTTGCTCATATTTTAGTACGAAGCCTCCTTGTTTTCTGATCTGCTTCTGTTGGGGTTCGTTAGGTGTCCGTTTTTTTGTTACTGCGACGCATTACCGATAATTACGATAATCGATGACGGCACGCTCCAGAGACTTCCGCCGGCCGAGCCGTCTTGTGGCATACCGCCATCTTGTGGCACTTGTACGTTACTACAAACTACAGTTACATTATATAACAGGCACCAGGAGTTTACCGGGATCCACCGTTGTTTTTTCCTTTGTTTTTTTCCCCGGCCTGTATTTGGGGCCGGCCTTTATTTGTTCATGTCGACCACGGCCCCGGGACATTATCGGAGACCCGGCTTTTAATTGACTACCAGCCACTATTAGAGGAAATACGGCATGTTCAACCAACAACTGGATGCAACAAGTTCCCGCCTCTTTTCTGGTGGTCGTTGAAAGGCATTCTGGGAAACGTAGGAAATCACTACCTGCAGCAGAAGCAGACGAGGCAGGTTGAGGGAAAGCGGGTTCACCAGGAAAGTCAATTACAGGGGAAACGACAGTGATACGGATTCACTGACTGCTTTCTATTCACTTAAGTTTCCAGCCAGCGACTTTAAGTATGATTTAGTTTATATCAGGATGCGATAATGTTTTTGTTCCACTCCGAGTAAATGTGTCCAAGGTATTAGGATTAAAGAGCCACTCTGTCTTATAAACTCACTAATACAGCCATAGTTCATGTGTGGAGAGTCTGGCTGCAGGTTAGCGTTGCGACCCAACAGGGGAGAGTAAACCTGTTTACAGAGTTCATCACGGCGTTTTGGACCGGCCTTCCTCCAATCCGTCCAGCTCAGCAGATTTATTCCCTGCCTCCCTCCACTTCCCATAAATCCCGGAGAAGCGATTTAACTGTCAGTGTGTTGCTGTATCTGGATCTCAGCACACCTGTTGCCTGGAAAGCGGCTCTACCGGCAAAAGAATATCCAAAAAAAAAAGATGAAAACCCATTTTAAGGCAACCGGAGCCAAAGGTGCGTGAGGTTTTTATGTGCGTCTCGGCATGGAGCGCCGAACGCCACGCCTTCCAGATCCTGCCGTGTCAGCAGGTCGTTTATCAGACCGCGTGCTGCCGACCAAAACCTGACACTCATCCAAAGCGCTTTGCAACTCCATGGCGGTAACTTGATTTTAAAGGAAACGGCGTTTTGAGAGCCTCTTCCTTCATTAATGTGATGTATTTCCTATTGAAACAGGATGTTGCAGCGGGGCTTAAGGCAGGGAGGGATCATTCAAAAGTGTAAACCAATGGGAGATCAGTTAGGGAGAGAAAGGCAGTTTGATTGGATGAGAGGGGCGGAGGGGCGGGACTGTTCAAAAATCTGTGATGTTTTCCAGGAAGGAGAGGGAATGGGATTTTGATATAAAAATACATGAAAATCAAAATTATGTAATTTTTGGGGGCATTTATTGTTAATTATGACACAGAAAATTTGCTAACGAGGTGATAAAGTCAGTTTTCATTTCACTGTGACTTTGATTTGGGAATTGAACGCCCAAATGCAGCGAACTGACCTGATTGGACGGATTTCAGCGATTCTTTAGTGAGGGAGCCAATCAGGAGCGAGTCCAGTTGTGATGCGTTTCCTGGAGTTGGGTTGAAACTGCCTGGAAAAAAGGATGGAGGTTTGAATAAACCATTAACTTTCAATCTAACCTTTAAAATAATCACATCTTAACAATGTCTTCACTAAACAGCTTTAATCGTATATGTGTATAAATAGAGGAAAATATGAATTCCTACAATACCGCCACTTTAAGTTTCTGTCAACTACAGGTATTATGTAAAGCGATAGGAATCCTTCATGTGTTTATCTCTGGTACTGGATATAGTTCTGTCCTGAATGTTTTACAATAGAAACACTTCAGTTTAATGCAACACAGCCTCTAAAGTCTCTTAACCAACGACTTCCCAGACCGTTCCTGTCACTTCCAACTGCTGAAAAGAGTAAAACTTGATGTTTCCAAACGATTCCTCTGGAGGACGGAGCCAAAGTGCGGCAAGGAGCTCAGCAAGCCTGCGGTCGAAAAAAAACCTCCGCGACGGGGCTGCACATCTGTCCTTTGTTAGAGGAACGAACCGAAAAAGAATAAAAACACGGATGGAAAAAAATTGACACTGATGATAGCGGCGATGACAACGTGATTATGTCGTATCTCTCAGCAGCTGCCGGGACGCCGAGTCCCGACGACTGAAACGAAGAGCCGCCGTTTATTTTATTTCACCTCTGCTGTTAGGAGCGTTTGAAGAGTTTCATTCCAAAAACGGAAAAATGATGGATAGAAGAAAACGAATACAAATGATGATGCCTTTTACAGTAGTCGGTAACTGGAGTCAACTTGGATCACAAAATCTCGGCTGTTGACGGCTGTTTTGAATTTTAGAACTGAAATATTTCAGCTATAACAATGTCCCTCTGTGACTTTTCCTAGGCCTGGTTTCTGGGTTGTTTTCATTAACCTGTATCCCTGCAGTACAGTCTGAAGGAGTTTCGACCAGTAAGCGTCACATGAAGACCTTATTCTGTATGTCAGATGATCAAGTCGGAGAAATCAGGATTTTATCTGCAGCAGGAACGGTCCGAGTTTCCAACATGGCTGAACAGAGCGCAGAGTCGCACGAGAACGGAAGAAATTTCATACAATAAAGCTGAAAATGAACCACAAGTACACATTTAAAACACATTCCTTGATAACTGTAGTGCTTCGGCATTCAATTTAGTGTAGTATTTACATTTATAATCCACTGAAATAGCCTAAGATTTGCTGCTAGCTAGGCTGTCGCTAGCTTGATCGCTAACGTTGCCTAGCAGGCTGGCCGTGTATAAAAACAGTCGAGGAAACGTTCGACCGGAGTGTGACCCGTCTCTCCCTTATCTCTCTCCTTGTTCTTCTGTTTTTAAGTCCATTTAGTCTTTGCTTACTCTTTTTTTTCGTTTTTATACTGTTTTGCCTTGTTTTTTATGCTGTTTCTGCCAATTTTTAGGTTGCTTTTATTCTATTTTTGCCTTTTATTGTTTAATCTTATTTTACTTTTTCTCTTTTAGTAGTTACCATTGTCTTTTGACTTTATTGTCTTTTATTTTGACTGTAAAGCACTTTATAACTCTGTTTGGAAAAGTGCTATATAAGCTTAAACTTTAAATATCAAAATACTTGGTCAAAGTCTACTTGCTACCTCTAGTTACCCAGAAGTCACCAGGTTGACTGGACGGCTGCGGCTCTTCGCTAATTCGCCGCCTGCAGGGTTTCACTGTCTGAAAATAAAATGTTTATGTAAGAAAAACAGCCTTTCACAGCAGGAAGCCTCGCAAACAACCGATGCTGCGACAACAGATGTAATACTGGTGTACGGCTGATGGATTTTCAAGAGGGATTTCCTCGCTGATGCTCGATGTGTTTAGAAACTTAGCAGCGTTTCCTTTTTGGCTTGTTGTGTGGAACGCAGCTCCTTGAAGTCGTGTTTCCTTTCCTGGGACTCAGAGTCTCAGAGGAGTTGTATACAAAACAGTTCATCTCCCTGTCTGTTTGCTTGATTACAATGATTAATGACCAGTCCCCCCTGAGTGTGTGTGTGTGCGTGTGCGTGTGTGTGTGTGTGTGTGTGTGTACATGAGGGAATCCATGTGCAGGCATGAGTGTGTGGATCTATCCTTGTGTGTATGTGTCTTTCAATGCACCTGTGTGTGTGTGTGTGTGTGTGTGTGTGTGTGTGTGTGTGTGTGTGTGTGTGTGTGTGTGCGCATGAATGCCTGTGTTTGCGTCTACAGATATATGCGAATGTGAGTTTTTGTTGTTTTATGTATAAATGTGTGTGGGCATGCATGTGCGTCCTCTACTGCACGCTGGCCCGACACTGAACTCTCAGCCAATCAGCTTTCTCGCTCGTCTCTGCCAGGACCAATCAACTGTGCTGGCTGCCAGGCCGCTCCGCAGCCCGGTGCCTGCGGTTTGGCGGCCGGGCTGCGGAGCGTCTCGGAGGGAGGCCGAGGGATCGCCCCCTCCGCTCCGCAGATGGCCGGGTAATCTAATCTAATTTTCTCATCTAATGGTAGTGATGAGAGCGCTGGATGGATTGGAAACATGTGGCGCACGGAGCGATGAAAGGAGTCAGTGTCCTCCAAGAAAAAAACAAAACGAAAAACTCATGTCTCAGAGTCAAAATGGCAACTTCGCACTCTGGCGGCCCCAAGTGGCAGCGAGAGGTAATGGTTGCAATTTTGGAACGGTTGAAGGACTTCATTACCCAGAAATCCTTTAAGGCGAGGTAAGTTAACGAATGCTGTGTTGATGTCATGTCGGATTTACCGTAAATACAAGCTGCCGACTGGAAAAAATAAATGGTCACATCTGCCTCCTGGTGGTGATCACAAGTCGGACATGTGGGAATCTTTTGCAGCTCCGATATTTACCTCCACCAAGGAGGTTATGTTTTCGGTGCCATTTGTTTGTTTGTTTGTCTGTTTGTCTGCAGGATTACGGAAAAACTACTGGCCCGATTTTCATGAAACTTGGTGGAAGGGTGTAGCATGGGCCAAGGAAGAACCCATAAAACTTTGGAGCGGATCCGGATCCGACTCACGAACAAACAATAATAGCACAAACCTTGGCGGAGGTCTGCGCTCTCCGAGTGTCCGTCTAGTTCCCATCTGGAGTCACCAATTGCAGAAGTTTGTCAACACAGGTGATAGCAGTCCAGGATAATAAAAATCAAATGTATCTTAATACGATCAACTCAACTTGAAGTGAGCAATATCCGCAGCAGTTTGTTTGTCTTTGTGTTATAGAGTAACTTGTAAAGTAACAGTACGTATATGTAGTATGTCAGTGTTTAGTCTCTTGAATGCAAAAACTATCCAAAAAAAAACAAACTAACTTGTTAACGACAACAGTTGACCATGTTCAGTGTGGCCGTTTCAACGAGTTTAACCCAAGAGCGCTCCCAAGTTGTAGCGACACGATGTCATCTTCCCGTTCCTCCGTTTCTTCCGACGTGAACGCAGCAGAAACGTCTTCTCCTGGCCGTGTGCGGTGAAGAGGTTCAGCCAGCTTTCTGTTTACTCTCCTGGATTTCCCTCTTCGGTTTGGATCGGCCTCTTCCTGTGTGCGGGAGATTTCCCACCAGTGAGCAAACTGCAGAACAGCAGAATTTAATTTGGACAAACGGGGAGAATCTACAGCGGCTCAGTTTGTGGGTTAGACTGAGAAGACGCTGCTGTTTAACTTTAAAAACTTGACTAGTGCAGCTTTCATTTTTCATGGATTCAGACAAACAGGTTGACGTCCCACTGGTGGTTTGGATTGTGCAACATTCAGTGCACAACCAGGATAAGGTAAAAAAAAAAACAACACAGGATAAGGTTATTTGATAGTTAGAATAAGACTATGACTATGACTAATAAAGTGATATCTTATCTTATGACTAAGAGATGAGAGGTTTCTGCTCAACACTGCTGAGAGATTTAATAACTGTAAAACAAAGAATTTTGTTTCAAAATATTTTTTAAAAAGTGACAGCTACTCTGACCAAACGATTGATAGGACAAGACTGTATCCTGCACAATGTAGAGGCATTAAGTGCTGAACTTCAGGTAATGATTTATTTTTTCCAGAAGCGATAGAGTGTTGGAAACCACCTCTTTATTGTTGTGGGTTTAAAGGAATAGTGCAGCCTGAAGTGATGTTTATATTGAAAATGTAACAGTAAACTAAACAGATTTATCACATGCTTTACAGAAATTATTTCCGAAGATTTTGTTGTCATGACTCGGTTGATAAATCGCTAGTCAACAAAGCACCGCATCGGAAACACTTAACAAAATAAAGAACCACATACTGGTGTTTACCCTGAGCCGGCCCTCATGTATGGAAACCAGTCCTGCTGCTGCAGATACTTTAAGCAGAAGCAGACCTGGGACCCGAGCCTTCGCCTCCGGTCATGATGATGGAGCGTGTTGTAAAGGCCCTGAAACAGACCCAGAGCCTGCAGATCCTTCCAGGTGACGGGTGAAGGACTTGCACTTTAAAAAATTACAAGCAATTTAATCTCGCGTTGGGCTCTACAATGTTGTTTTTTTCTCAAAACTTGTTAAAAAAAAAAGTCAGTGGGGTGAGAAAGTTTCATGTGTTTCAATACAATCCAGTTTGTTTAAACATTTTTTTTTCTTGAAACAGGTGGAGTAACCGGATTCATTTTGAAACATTGGCATAATTACGGTAATTAGCCTTATGGGAAATGTAGATTTAATGTGGAGAAACACTAGAACTAACAATACTACTGGTGTGAGACAGAGGAGACCAATCGTCTCCACCATTTCTCATTGGTTTACAGTCATTAGACAAAGGTAGTATTAATTTGACAATATTTTCATGGTTTAAATGCTACATGTTGCACCTTTAAGATGGTTCCACTTGTCTCTAGAACATTCTTGAAACAAACGTCATTGGAAATAAGTGAAATTACCAAAATGGCAGGTATTTCCAGAAAAACAGGATTATGAAGACTAACACAAGATTAATTTATTTCTTGAGAAGGATATTTTTTGCAGTGTGGTGGCTGCCGGTGGAGAATGTGAGGTCAGCGGAGGTGTCTGAGCAGACGGCTTCATCGTCTTGATGGATGGCGGCGGCGGACGGAGCCGAGCTCTGGAGTCCGGTAGCTCTGCGCTCTCTGACTGAGTGACTGGCAGAATGAATAACCCAGAGAGGTTAATGACCCAGAAATTCTCCCGTTGACTGACAGAAACCAGGAGCCTTTTCTCAGGAAAATTATCATTGGTTCCAACAGCAGGCTTCTCTCTCTCTCTCTCTGGACTAATCAGGGTGCTTTGGTTTATACGATCACCTTTCAGCATGGAAAACAAGTTTTGGAAAAGGCAGTTTTTTGGATGCTGGTGAAAGAATTCCTGTTCGTTTTTCATTTTTATTTTACTCGCTGAACCTGCCGACTTGCATTCCTGCAAAAGTGATGTTTATACATTTGTTCGCCCATGTGTCGGGACACGTGCATAGGTAGGAACCAAGACAGTCTGGACCCCCCCCTTCCTCCCTCCCCCCTCCCCCCTCCCTGTACCACACCGCTCAAACGGCCTTTTAAAATGTACATTCAACAAAGGTACCAAGGCATCTCTTCCTCGTGGCAAATTCTTAAAAAGCCTCTGCATAAATATATCTTTTAACGCGCTCTTCAGATTAAATTGTATTGTTAGCCCCGCCCTCCTTCCCCTCAGTTGGTCAAGTTCCCCAACGCCCGTCAGTCATCTTGATGATGTCATCAGGTCAGCGTAAAGCCTCCACAGCCGATCTGACGCTGATGTTCACCAGTAGCTTCGCTCTGCTTTCCTCCGTTGTTGTTGTTGCTTTGACTTCCTGATTCCAGATTCCAGATTTTCAAAATTGCATCATTAACAGATATAACGGTTATAAAACGGGGTTGTTTTCCTAGTGATTGACAGGTCGCCTGTCCAGTGATTGACAGGTCAGCGATTACAGACCAATAGCAGGCGGAGCTGCGGCTCTGTGTCGACCCTCGGCTTCGCTCCGGCTCCAGAAACTGTCGACATGGCGGCGACCATAAACACGATATTTTGGCTTCAAAACGGCCTTCAGAAACCTGACCTCACCACGTCTGCATTGTTACAGTCTGTGGCCTGAACACACAGGCTGAGAATGTAGAATAGATCCTGTTGATTTGTTATTTTAAATGTGAAAAAAGTTGGATGTTGCAGCTTTAAACTTGATTCCACATTTGTCTTCAGGCTGTCTGTCCGTTACGATCCAAACTGTGACGCCACGGGAGAAATCAACAAACAGTTCACTTGGTGACACTTGGTTTTTTCCCCTCAGGTGGAAAAACCAAGCGTGTTTCCCCCAACATGTGATCCAAAACCTCCCAGCGTGAGACTCCAGATCATGATTCCCCTCTCCCGCTACGTTTCAGCTCCGGGGGCCGTTGTGTTGTGCTAACCTCAGGCTGGGGGTTATGTAACGTGGCCGCGATGAGCCAGGTGAAGCCCGACAGCTGAAACGGAGACGCTGAACCGAGGGGTTTTTTAACGGCCCGTCCTCACACCGTGTGAGGATGACAGATTTCGGTGGAGCGTGTGCCAAGTATTCCCTCCCTCCCGGCGCGGCGTGGGGCGGGGCGGGCGGCCGGACCCCCCCGCGGGCGTGGATTTATGGATGGAGCGACCCGCGCCGATCTCTGGCCTCGTCCTCCCTGGCTCGGCCCGACGCAGACGAAGCCACGGAGCGTGAAACAGCGGACCGGCTGCCTCGCTCCCCGTCGAGAAGAGAGATTTGTGAGGCCGATGTGACCCGGGACCTCGGGCGGAACTTTATTGTGAAGAACCGCTGCTGGAAATAGAAATCCAACAGCAGCCAGCCTCAAGTGGAATTCACCTCCTGCTCCAACGCTCTCTTCAGTCAATATTAGTGTTCAGCTGCTATTTATAACAAGCCCCAACAACCGAGGCATTCATCTGTAATGTCGTCAACAGACAAAATGACAAACTGCCCCACTGACAAAACATTGGCTACCGATGCTGTGAACGACGTCACCGAAGACTTCAGGCCTCAGTTGAACAAACATCTAAAAGCCTTTTTCTACCGCTCCACTGTTGTTGTTGTAAGCTTTTGCATTATATTTTGTTCACAATAGAATATGGTTTTCCATTATATTTTGTGTGTGGTTCAGTACGGTGCAGGTCCAGTAAAAGTCTGATGATACAGCTCCCTTATTTTTTATTTATTTAATTTATTTGAAGGGACCATGTACAATGTTACACATAAAAGTTACTATTTGATGGATTGTAGCAGATTTAGCTTAGAGCTCATTTTCATCTGCAGGTTACAGCTGAAAACAGACATATAGACAAACTGCACACACACAAACACACACACAAACACACACTAGACACTGAAGTGGACAAAATTTAAAAACTAGTGCATGTGCTTTAAAAATGAAGTCGATCTGACCTCATGTACCTGATGCCTCAGGCTGCTGGTGGAAACAGACAGACCGAACGTGGTTAAGGCAGAGAAAGAGACGAAATATAAACAAACAATGGAAAACGACGACACAGCAGTCAGGGACCTCGGTGTGTCCTTCGTCACACTGTGGCTATTCATTCTGCTGGTGACGGGTTTTACATCAAGAATGCGGCCATATTACTGACAAACCCCGGGTCCTGTCCTGTAGACTACGAACCGCTCCCATCAGGTCGACGCTACAGGGTTAAACACAGGGAAAGATACATGAACAGGTAGAAAAATTCTTTCATCCCTCTATCAGTGAATCTCCTAAACTCAGGACATGAGGAGGGTGTGAAATGAGGGGCTGTGTTGCCTGGTACTTGAATGCACTTCTGTCTGCTACTGCACTATAATTATATGTATTTTTATGTGGCAGCCTTTATGTCCAAGACAAATTTCCCTCGGGACAAATAAAGTAATCTTGAATCTTGAATCTTGAAATCGCCCCGAACAGCGTCCTCCTCCACCTCGTTCTGACACCTACAGACACTCAAACTCCATCAACAGAAAGTCCAAGCTCCGCCCACACCGCTTGATTGACAGGTGATCTGTGGGAGGCGCGGAGCAGAGACACCTCAGATAAACAAAAACACGCATCCTTGTGGATTACCACTTTAAAAAACACTGAACCGGCCCATGACTCACCGTGAGAGTCAGAGAGCGATGCGTCATTTCTGCAAAAAAAAAACATCGACGTCACGTGTTCTTAAAGCGGCTCTGAAACCAGAACAAAAGTCGTGAAATTCGATATTGTTTACGGGGCCCGACCCTGTGGAGCGCGTTGCCAGCGGGACGGCGGCTCATGCGTGACCGGTCACAGGCGGGGGGGGGGGGGGGGGCTGGGGGGATCAGGGGGGATCGGGGGGGGGGGATCGTGTCGCGTTGCCTTTCGTCTCGTTAAATACACTCCGGCTCTGTTTACCTGACGCCGCGCCAACTCCAGATGCACTCTGGGAATCCTGACAGGTGATTGGTCTTTTGTGTGTGTGTGTGTGTGTGTGTGTGTGTGTGTGTGTGTGTGTGTGACCATACACACACACACGGTCATGTCTCACATTGTTGGCTGACATCAAATGCTTGGCATGTTAACACATTAGTCAATTTGTGCATCTTATGTTTTGTGTAAGTGATACATTATGGTGTGTGTGTGTGTGTGTGTGTGTGTGTGTGTGCGCACGTGCATGCGTCAGTACCAGTGTGCACATGTATGTATCTGTGTGCATGTGTATTTTGCATGTGAGCACGCATAGCTGTGCATGAATATTGTGTGTACATGTGTTTGTGTCTGTGTAGGTTGGGGTGCATGTGTCTGCACATGTGCATGAGAATTTATGAGCTTCAGTGTTTATATGACTCTGTGTGTGTGTGTGTGTGTGTGTGTGTGTGCACGTACATGTGTGTCAGTATCAGTGCATGCACATAGGCCAAGATTAATGTTTGTGTGTGTGTGTGCGTGTGTGTGTGTGTGTGCACGTGACCAGGTGCATGAGTATTTATCTGCTTCAGTGTTTATATGCCAGTGTGTGCCAATGTGTCAGAGTGTGTGTGTGTGTGTGTGTGTGTGTGTGTGTGTGTGTGTGTGTTTCAGTCCAGATGACGACGTCCAGCTTCTTTGATGAAAACATCAAAGTGGATTGTGACGGCGTCTGTGGTTTAGCCGGTGGTAAAGCGTGTCGGTGCCGCCGGCCCCCGCCGCACGTGAAGCCCTGTAACGAGCCGGCCGGCCCGGTGCGCTCCTCACCGGCTCGGCGGTGACATCACTTCTGTTATTTTTACAATTCCCGGTTTCAGAGCGATGCGGCCGGCATGTGAAAACACTCGTCTGACCTGAGATGTTTTCTCAAGTCAGATAAATCAATCACAAGCTTCCTGAAGGCGAGGCGGCTCTTTTTTCGCTCCGAGTGAATCGTTTGCCCTTCGCACTCGAGACGACCATGACGATGACGATGATGATGATGATGATGATGATGATGATGATGATGAGGGATCGGCGGACAGAGAAGTCATCGTTCCACTCCTCTCCCGCGCTGTTACGAAATGAAAAAAGCATCCGCACACTCAAATCTGTGCAAGAATCTTTATAATAAGCAAGCTTTCGGTCGGAGACCTTCTTCAAGGCATAATAATAATAATAATAATAACTTTATTTATATAGCACCTCTCAAAACTACCGTTACAAAGTGCTTCACAAACAAAGACAAATAAAAGAAAGCAAGAATTAAATCACAATCAACAAAATAAAATAAAGTAACAAATAAAACAGTTAAAAATAAAGATGACATTGTGGATAAAAAGTAACACATAAAAGAGACAGATAAAAGCAAGAACAGATAAAAGCAAGAACAGATAAAACAATTAAGAGAAATTAAGAAAAGGCCATACGGTAAAAGTCTTGAGAGAGGATTTAAAAGAGAATGAACAGGTAGCAAGTGAATGCAGCAGCATATAAAGGGCTGAGAAAACATCACTTGATTTGCCTTAATGCAGAACACTTGTGTCAATCAGTAGAGCTTGTGTGGCTAAACATCAAGGGAATTGTAGTCCTAAATATAATGGACTACAAATAAAAGACACAGTGTCTATCGAGATAGTCAAGAAACACTAAATACAATGAATTTACATGATTCACAATATACACAACAAAATAAAAATAAAAGAAACAACAATAGAGATAAATGCTATGTGAACATCAGGCTTCATCAGGGATTTTCCTTCTGAAATGAGAAACACGCGTGCCGGACGCACCGAAGCCGTAGAACCGCCCGGTAAACATCAACGGTCTTACGTGGGGCCGTCGCCGGGCCCTCGGGCGCGGGCGGCTCTTACGGGGGGAAACCGTTGATGGGGCTCTTGGGTCGGCCAATTATATTTTAAAGACCCTTTTTGAACTAATTCTCCAAGCTATAAAAAGGTCAGTTTGTATGCGTTTGCAATCCTGCAGCCTCTCTCTCCGTCATTCCTTCTTGGCTCCGGGTCGAGGTATCCTCTTGCAAAACAAGCCTTGAATACATTATACCTCTTAACTCCGATGACTTAGTATTCGTAATATAACTGTATCCTCAAGCTGAAATGTTTACTACCCTCGTTCACCCAAATGTCGTCAGATCTGCATGTTTACAATCCAGCAGTATCCCGAGGCATCCTGTCAGTGGAAAAAGCCCCAGAAACAATCCACATATCTTCTCTGAAGGCTAATTACAACCACACATCACCCCCAGCCCGCTGCCCAATAACAGTTTGCAGTGAAATGTTTTGGAAATGAGCGAAACCTACACAGAAATTCGCGATTCTCCACAACCCGTTCCTCCCTGCGGATGTCCAATCATAATTTCAAGCATAAATCCACCGCCGCTGCCAAGACGTTAGATTAAGATCGGCCTTCTGGGAATTCGTCTTTCCCTCTCCCTCCCCTCCCGAACCCTCTGACAGCCAGATACTGCTGGCACCGCCGGCCCGGCCTCGCTCTCTGCTGAAACAATCAGGTAGGAGATATTTGGCCCTCATCGACTAGTTCTGTCTGTTTGAGCAATCAGATTCCTGGACATGACAGGCGGGTTGGACCGCCCGGCTCCCAGCCTCGGTCCCTGGTGGCAGATCCAGGGCCAGCGTTGATTAAGTGATGTCTTTTGGAAGCCCGGTTTGGTTTTGGTTCAGCCTTTTGTTTGAAACTCCAAGGAAAATCTCCATGAGAGCAGATGGTGTGCAGGCAGGACGGATCGCAGCCCGGCGTTCCTTTCCCTGCCGCGGAGCGTCTGTCTTCATAAAGTTACTTTTAAAGTCATAATCTGCAGCTTTTTCATATAAATACACGTCCGTTTTTGCTCTTCTCTATCGCCAGCTGATACCATACAACAGTGATTCAACCTATATCCAGTTCAGGAAAGCTCTTGCGATGCGTTTTACCTTCATGGAAGCAAAAGCAGTGGTTTGTTTGGAATAAATATAAGAAGAAAGAAGAAATATAAGAAGCTGCAGTTTACTTTGTGTCTTTATTATTACAGTATGTTGGGCCAGTGGCTGCACTGGGAGCAAAACACCAAAACAAAGACCGCTGATTACCAGATGTGTCGCAAAAATCAAGAAAAACAAGATTTTTTCACCTGGGTAAACTTAGGCTGCATTTACTCTCACATTGTTGTCGTCTTGCTGATGCTCTTATCTAGAGTGACTTCAGCTGAGTACATCAGCAGAAGAAGAGATTACTGACATTACAAGCAACCAATAGTAAGTTCAGGGGTCAGAGGTCACAGTACCAGGACAATAACAAATATTCTCTCCCCAATGCTACAGTAGGGAAAGAAATAACAGGCAGGGAGTAATGGCAGAAAGGTGTTGCTCTTAAAAATAAGAGAGGAAGAGATGACAAATATACTCCAGTAGTAGTACTACTAGCAGCAGTAGTAGTAGTAGTAGGCCTAGTAGTAGTAGTAGCAGTAGTAAAAGTAGTAGTAGTAGCAGTAGCAGTAGTAGTAACAGTAGTAGTAGTAGTAGTAGTAGTAATAGTAGTAACAGTAGCAGTAGTAGTAGTAGTAGTAGTACTAGTAGTAGCAGTAATAATAACAGTAGTAGTAGTGGTGGTAGTAGTAGTAGTAACAGTAGTAATAGTAGTAACAGTAGCAGCAGTAGTAGTAGTAGTAGGCCTAGCAGTAGTAGTAACAGTAGTAGTAGTAGTAGTAGTACTAGTAGTAGTAGGCCTAGTCGTAGTAGTAGCAGTAGTAGTAACAGTAGTAGTAGTGGTAGTAGTAGCAGTAGTAGTAGTACTAGTATTAGCTGTAGCAGTAGTAGTAACAGTAGTAGTAGCAGTAGTAGTAACAGTAGTAGTAGTGGTAGTAGTAGTAGCAGTAGCTGTAGCAGTTGTAGTAACAGTAGTAGTAGTAGTACTAGTATTAGCTGTAGCAGTAGTAGTAACAGTAGTAGTAGTAGTAGTAGTACTAGTATTAGCTGTAGCAGTAGTAGTAACAGTAGTAGTAGTAGTACTAGTATTAGCTGTAGCAGTAGTAGTATCGGTAGCAGCCTTGATCACCAACAGATCAATAAAGGCCGGTTCAGGTTCATACAGGCTGAACATCAGAAACCTGCAGAGGTGAGATGAAGCGTCTGGCTCTGGTTCAGACCCTCACTGACAGACTACAGCGACGACACGACCTTTAACCTTCCCGAAGCTTCGCTAGAGGTCGACCGTCACGCGGCTTCGACATCATTTTCCATTAAGACTCCGGGCGGTCCGGGGGAATACCGAATGTGATTTTAAACGTGGACGGATGGACCGGCTGCAGGCTGATCCGTGTCACCTGAGCCTGTCGGCGCTCTGATCGCTCAGAAGGATTCGGCCAGGTGGAGAAGGTATTTTGGCGTCTCAGAAATGAAATTATATTTGCTTTTCTTTGAAAGCTGATGACTAGGGAATGGCAGAAGGAAGGAGAGGTGAAGTATTAAATGAAAATTGGCCTTGGGGAGCACACCAATAATATACTATGTCAGAAAGTACCTTTCCAGTGACAAACTATTGAATTAACTTCCTGATCTAAGAACTGATAGTTTGAGATTATATTCTAGACATTCTAAACATCAATATATTATCGTCAAATTAATGTTTCTACCTTGGTCTAATGACTGTAAACCAGTGAGAGCATGGAGAAAACGATCGGTCTCTTCTATCTCACTCCAGTAGTATTGTTAGTTCTAGTGTTTCTCCGCATTAAGACTACATTTCCCATAAGCCTCGTTGCTTCTTGACAGTCTTCTTGATGACGGTCTCATTTATTTACAGTAATTACACTAATGTCCCAAAATTTGTGCTAAAACTAATGATTTGTTGAAGGTAAAAGAAGAAGAGTAATGTCTTTTCAAGCTGGACCACAAGACGCTGCAGCTACAATGCAAATCTACAACGAACAGTTTCTCTTCTCAAAGCTGGAAAACAAAAACCGACTCTGCTGCAGTCCGACGGAGGAGCTGATGTATGTTTTTTCTGTGCAGGAGTGGAACCTGGGATGGAAATGCGTCTGGGAACAGGTGTTTCAAATGCGGCGGGGTTGTGAGTAATGACCGGGGTCAAGCTCGCTCCCAGCCAAGGCCAGCTGAGCCATTACTCAAGGAATGCCAGAGGAACGCTTCCTTCCCCCTCCGTCAGTCAGATGCTCCCCCCATCCCCCCCACACCCCACCCCCCCACCCCGCGCACCGACGCGTGATGACAACACGCAGCGGGGTGATGGACAGCTCCCTCCGGCTCCGCGGTGCCCGATCGTTGAAAAGACAAGGACGACTTGGGCCCGGCGAGCCTTGAGACTCTGTGTGACTCGAGCGACTCGGGGAAGGAAACTGGACTCCTTTCTTTCCTGGATCCTGGATTATGTAACGGGGTTTGATGGATACCAGGCTGCGGACAGAGAGACACGGCGGGCCAAAGTGGATTCGCGCTCACGATCTGCTCGCAGGTCGCTGTGTAGTTCAAGGCAGGCCGGTACCTCTGAAACGCGTCTCACTTCGAGGCGTCGCCTCTTTCTTCAGGTTGTTTTTCACTTCCTCTCTTCTTCCACATGCAGCTCAGTCGCTCCCAGGGGTCGGAGGTGAAGGGAAATCGCAGCGGTCTGGTTCAGTCTACATCGGTTCTTGTCTGAACCGCTTTACTGCCCGTTTTCTCTCAACAGTAGTGGGCCGCAGTATCAAAAACATCAGTGTGAGATATTATGCAAAACGTATCAGTTCTGTTGTAATTTCCAACAATTTCCTCACAACAAATGAAAAAGGAAGAGTTTCTTTCCAAAATGAGATACCCAACATTTGAAATAACTAACATCTTTTCTTGCAAAATGATTACTGGCATTAAAGCAAATTTTAGGCTACTATTAAAGTTATGAGTCATCTTAAGACTTTTGGTTGCAAAATAGTTCTGTTTTGGAGGTTAGAGTCATCTGAGTTCTTGAAGTATTGACCGAGGGACTTCTGATACGAACGTATTTCCAAAATGGATGTATAACGTTTTGTAATGAAACCCTTCAAATGTATTTTGCAAGTATTTAGTGTTCAAGTTTAATCATGTATCCAGATAAGAACCGATTCAGTGTCACAGCCTGCAAAAGAATCAGGACTGGGGCCAGACCCAAAACAAATACGGAGCAAAATGAAAACCAGCGAACGCTACAAAAGATCACAGTGTTATCACTGCTTGAACAACTTTAGACTTTAACTTCTTCATGTTTTGGCAGATTCTTTACTGATTTTTATCGGTTTTCATGACATCATTTGCTCTTTACATGACATGCTAAATTTCATTAAATGATCAATATTTAAGATAACTTAGTTAAGACCGCCTGACAGAAAACAAGGCAATTTTACTACCATTGTGCAGAATCTGGCGCAACATTACACTGAAAGTATAAAATGACTGCAGAGCTGTTTGGATTTGGGCCTAAATACCCATTAGAGGTGATTTCTCCATGATGCATTGCTTCATGAAGCCGCCTGACTGCTCTGGGTCTGGAGAACCAGCTACACGTTTGCTGACTGATTTGCCCATAACTCAGAATCACCTCATGGCTCAGCGTGAGAAAACACAAGGCCTCGTTCATGAGAACCGGCGTTTGCGTCCGCAGACGGTCCTCAGCACGTTCGGGGCTTCAAAAACTCCAACCAACCGTTTCAGCTGCTTACGCGAGCGTCGTTTTATTGTGTTTTCGTTGTGGATGTTAAGACCCTATATTGAATGCCAGTGGTTTTGATGTGTGAGTCTGGCACATAAAGGCCGAGCCGCTGCCAAAACACTGAGTCCTGGTTGCCCGCTAAGCTCCACGTTGTTTGTAATTTGCTCATGCTGAGCGCTGCGGCGGCTGGTGGCGGCCAGAGCCATACATCACAGAGTTGGGAAACCCTGGAAATAACGGGACGCTGTGTTGTGACACATAATAGAGTCATAGAAAATGAATTTATGATGCGTCGCCTCGGGGTGGGGGGGTGGGGGGGGGGGTACACCAGGCGGGTCTTTTGGGCAATGCAGACGGTCAACACTCGATAGCGTGCAACGAAACGAACCACAAGCTAAAACTCTACTCAGTGGCAGGCAGATATTCACATGGGATAAAAGCAATAGTGCTGAGGCAACTCCTTGGGTAATGTTGCACATCACTCACCACACTGCGGCAACACGAGCAACAAGTAAAGTCACCACAAGTCCATTCATTTGCCACAGAGCTGAGCGACCAGAGGAACTCGGCTTTCCACGCTTCCTCGTTTGTGTTCAAATTTGTTTATGAGGGAAAAAAAAACAAAAAATCCCTACTGATGCGATGTCGTTTCATGATTAGTTCTCCCTGCAAAAACGTATGAGAAGTTTGATTCCAGCCATTCAAAGCTGCCCAGGTCTCTACAGCTTTTATTTGAAAGGCTACAGGAGTAATCACCTCAAAAACGACGCTGGGAGAACGGTTGCATCTATTATTGGGGTCGATGCAAAGCTCTGAAGTCATTTTATTGGTTTTTCTGTTTATTTTCGATTAGTGCTACCAAATTAGCGCATGCCAGCTAGTTAAAATGAAGTAACCTTATAAAAGTCAATACCAAAGCAGCAAGAAATACATGATTTGCCCGTTAAAACTTTGCAGCAGCAGATCGCTACATATATGCATTCGGAGCCTCTGGCCCCGCCCACAATGGGTCAGAATAGGGCGACACATGGACCGAGTTGCTCAAAAAGTTGGCCAAGAAGTTTCCCGAAGGACCACTGCCACATTTCATGCAATCTACAGACCTGGGTGACAATATATTTGAAAAAGGTTTCGGTAACACTTTACAATAAGGGTAAAGGTGCTTAAAAAATATACATACACAGTCAAGTGAGAACAAGTGACAGTTAACTAATGTGTCTGGTAATCATTTACTAATGGTATTAATTTATACATTATTTAATAGTCATCTTTATAAACTATTAAATAATGTATAAATGAATACCTTAGTTAACATGAACACCATTAGTAAATTACACATTAGTTAACTGTTAATTAAGGGTTAGTTAATTCTTATTAAGCATTAACTAACCCTTATTTAATGTACCCTTATTCTAAAGTGTTACCAAGGTTTCTTTTTAAAAGTTTAGAAGTTGTTGAGGTTTACTTCAGCAGCCTGAAGAAGAATGAGCAGGACACAGGCTGCATGACATAAATCACTTATTTCTTGAGGATTCTTCAAATATACAACTGCTGTTGTGCAGACGTCTGGCCGCGCCTCGGGCCATGTGTGACATAACAGCTTCTTCTGTCCGTCAGAGCAGACGGGCCAAAGCTCTCCTCCTCCTCCTCCTCCTCCTCCTCCTCCTCGCTAAACGCCTCCCATTATCTGTCTCTGCGTCTCACACACGCTCAAATTGACTCCATGTGCGTCTCCGCGATCCGCTCGTCTTGGTTTTCCCCCGATCCTCTGTCTTAAATTTTCACCCTTTTAGTGCAAGTCATGTCTGTCGGCTCGGTGTTCCTGCAGGGAGGAGACCTTCGTACAGCGTCCAGCCATCAATTTAAAACCATGAACCTGGGATTCATCTGCGTATGGGCGGGGGGGGGGGGGGGGGGGGGGGGGGCGGACGTGCTTGAGCATGCACTGGACATTATCTGTATAAATATACACATCCACGCTGCTGTCAGATTAAAACCATGTATGTCTTTCAGGGATGAAGGATGTTTGTTTTCCCGGCGATGCCCATGTACTTTTAAAAAAATATACAGCGGGATTTTAACAGCTTTCGAGGGTCCAAGGGCCATGAAACTCTTTCAACGCGTAAATGAGCGTGTAAAATGTAAACTCAAGAAAAAACAAACGCAATTACATGTTTTTGCCTGCAACAGAAGGCCAGTTTTGTTGGATGATATCTAGTATTTAAAAGAAAATGTCTGATTTCCCTGCTTACAACCATGATTTATGATCATATAAAATGGGTTCCATGGGTGTTCAACCTAGTCAAAGCGTAAAGGAACATTTAAACTTGAAGAGAGACCGTCCCGCGATCAGGAGGTCACAGGTTTGATCCCCACAACAGCCAAATGTCTTGTCAAAGTGTCCTGTAGCAGGACGTTTAACCCCTGTGTTAAGAGCATTAGCTAAATCTCTAAAGACTGAAATGTTAACTTTCAATCCAAGCAGGAAAAGTTCGGAGAGTTTCACAGGACTGCAGCTATGGACTGCTGTTCATGAAACGCATTCGCACATGAAATTGAAATTGAAATTGAGAATGAAATTCACTGATATTGTATAAGGTCAAAACTTTACAATTACAAAGCAAAACTCGAGAAGTTTGCACTGAAAATGTGTTCAAACCTTCCTCTGTAGATTCCACTACTGCCTCCAGTAGTGAGGAAGGTGGAAACTGCATCTACATCTAGAAGAAAAAGTAAATTGCGTGCCAAAAAACAATCACCAACTTAGAGTTAGATTCACAAGAGAATAACATTATCAGGGAAACTCAGTCTTCACTAAAATTCGGAAGGTAATTTAACTGCAGACATGACAGATTTGCACGGGATTAAAATCACCAACGATTTCTGCAATTATTGCAAATCACAGAACAGCTGTGTATTAGTCATGATATCAACATAACTGGAGGAGAGGAGGAAGGAAGGAAGGAGGGAAAGAAAGAAGGAAGAAAGGAGGGAAGGAAGGATAAAAGGAGAGAAGGAAGGAGGGAAGGAAAGAAGCAAGGAAGGAGGGAAAGAAGTTAGGAAGAAAGGAGGGAAGGAAGGTAGAAAGAAGGATGGAAGGAAGGTAGGGAGTGAAGGAAGGAAGAAAGGAGGGAAGGAAGATAGGGTAAGAAGGAAGGTAGTGAGGGAAGGAAGGAAGGAAGGAGTGAAAAAAGGAGGGAATGAAGGAAGGAGGGAGGGAAGGAAAGAAGCAAGGAAGGAGGGAAGGAAGTTAGGAAGAAAGGAGGGAAGGAAGGAAGAAAGAAGGAAGGAATGAAGGAGTGAAGGAAGGAAAAAAGGAGCAAATGAAGGAAAGAGGGAGACAAGGAAAGAATCAAGGAAGGAGGGAAGGAAGGAAGGAAGGAAATCATTGATGCAGCTGAACCTCTTCACTCTTCACTGCTCTGGATGAGCAGCTAACCGGCTAGGAGAGTGAAAATGTAAATGTTGTAAAATGATAAAACACCCAAAACTGAAGTGAGGAGTTTTTCTGAGTCTGGAGGGTGAAGCGTGGATAAAGAGCGATGAGCAGCCGCTCCAAATGTTTCTTTTTTCTTCTCCTCCTCCTCCTCCTCCTTCTCCTTCTTCTTCTTCTTCTTCTTCTCCTCCCTTTGTCATGTTCTTCCCATGGGTTGCCTTGACAGATGAGTTATGGTGCAGAGGAAATCCCCCCCCTAATCCGATCTGGCCAGGGATTCCCTTGTTTAAGGAAAAATAGACTTGGACGGGCCGAACGGAGAGAACAGGGGGGGGGGGGGGGGGGAAGGAAAGGGAGGAAGGGGGGCGGAGGGGCGGAGGGAGGACAAGACGAAGGAAGGACGAGGGCCGTTTTGTGTCGGGGAAACCCTGGACGCCGCGAGAAGGCGAGAACTTCAGAGATTGATGTCCTCCGCTGTCGGCGGTGAGTGACTCGCAGGAGCCGGTTTCTCCGTGGAGATTCTGCTGTTAATCGCTTTCACAGCGCAGGACTCCGCTGCAGGTCTGGGAACACGAAGCCCGGGGCCCGGTGCTGGACCGGCCCGGGGCTCAGGGGTCTGTCTCTGCTGACCTAGCCCCACAGCTGGGGGGGGGGGGAACATGCTCGAATGGCCTTCCCACTCCAGGCAGAACAGCAGACTCACTCCCACTCTTCCATCGTTTGCTGGAAACTGACCTCAGATCACCCTCTCCCCACTGAATCCCCTCTCTCATGTTTTCCTCCTGCAAAGCCTCGTTCACACTACAGCTGAAAGTGTCCTGATGCTTTTCCCTCACGAGGCACAAGACTGATGTTTCATAATCAGTGTGAAGACCAAAAAGCTGCAGGGTATCGCATTTTTTCCCCATCTGGACCTCGGGGTGGGGGGTGGGGGGTGGGGGGGCGTATGAGCTACCAGATCTGATCCCGGGGCATTAGCCTGTTTTCCAGCTCCCCCTTTTGTCTCTGTATTGTTTACAGTCCGACCTAATGCTGCGTTCAGGCCGTGTCGGATTTACTGTGAATACGAGCCGGGGGACAACTGGGGGAAAACCCGTTCGCTTCGTCCTCTCTGCGGTGATTACAAGTAAGACGTGGGAATCTGTTCCGTCGGCTCGGATAACTCCCATGACTCGCTGAAGTCCGTCAACACAAGCAGTCCAGGCAGTCCGAGGTAATACAAATCGAAATTATCAGTTGTACTAGTCCATACCCGGGGATGCGCGCGCCACAACTCGCCAAAAATGCGCATAAACAGCGTAAATTTGGGAAAACGCCAATGCTCAATGCCCATGTGCAGCTTCAGATTGATTGGCCAATCCATTGAGGAGCAAAATGGATGCAGACAGACAGACAGAAGGACAGAGTTTTCCTCATTTTATAGTAGGATTCACACCAGTACAGTCAGCTCTAATTATAAAAAGCAAGTCATGTCTGCTGCAGTTCCACACAAACCGCCAGCGGGGAAATTCACACATCAAGTTTGTCACTTTTCCGTCCCGATGCGTTCAACCGGCCCACCGGGATTCCTCCCAGTTCTCCCACTCAGCCACTCTGCGTATGATTGGCTCTTACGGGAATCCAAACTTTCACGTGCCATCGGATATATCAGAAAAACTAATTTTCTACTTGGATATTTCACATGTGCACCATTCAAAGTCAGAGTTTTGAGTCAGTCAGTGGTTTATCGTTTGTCTTGGTTTGACTTTCTGACAACATACCACCTGAATTCAACGCTGTTCAGCAGCCGACTTCAAAGTCCCGGATGTCAGACTTTCCCAGAACGCAGCGTGGGACCACCGGGCGGCCCGGCAGCAGCCTTGGCCCCCCCCGGCGGCGGCGGCGCCCTCGGCCCGCTCATCTACTCAACATTGTTTTCCTGCGGAGCCGCCCTGTCACCAAACGTCCCGTCCCGCTCCTCTCCCCCTCACAGAGGAGCTGGTTTCTCCTCAAGAGGTTTCGCTGTTGATTGTTTTTTCGCAGCGTTTCCGTCTCCGCTGCAGGTCGGCGCTAACAAGACGTTTGGCTCCGAGCGTCCGAGAGGAGGCGTCACTCTGATGGATGTTCTCAGTGCATTTGTCCTTGCTGCGGGACTGAGAGAGGAGAGGACAGATTTAATACAAGGAGGGCTGCAACTCTTATTTTCATTCTCGAATAATCTTTTTTTGTGTTGAACTGTTTTTCAATTGATTTATGACATAAAATAAAACAAGGATCAACAGAACACTCTATTTGGTAAACCTTAGTACGTAGTCAGAGACATTACACCTTCCCTTCATCCTGTGGATGATTTATTATTACTTGCACATCCTTTTATGACTACTTGTACTACTCTGTTATTATTGCAGTTTTTTGCTCTTGATCTGTGCCTTCTTATTGTCCTCCCAGGCCCCCAGCTTAACTTATAATTATTTAAATTCTTGGTCCTTTTTTTGTATCTTTTTATCCTAGTATTTTTATACCCATGTTGTTTTGTTTTGTACTTTTATTTGCCTGCACCGTGATCTGAGAGAAACGGCATTTTGATCCTCTGTATGTCCTGTACATATGGCAGAATTGACAATAAAGTTGACTTTGACTTCCCCAATGTACACCATATATATAATAGTATGCAATATTCAAGATATACAGACATTAATTTTTCAAATAATCTGTTAATCATCAAATATTCAAATAATCTATAATCAAGAGCACATTTTAGTACATCAAACTGCATTGAATAATCAAAATGTCACCTTTTGACCAACCACAAAAGTCCCATACAGTGTAATCTGTCAACCCTAAAACTATAAAGCTTTTCAAAATGAAAAAACACAACAAAACAAATACACATCTTGAATGAATTCAGCTATATTTAGTAATCACACTAAACTAATCTGTAAACACGTGGCTTCCTTTGGTGTGTGAAGCAGCACAGACCGCTTTACTGACATCATCGCACCGGATTTCTGGGTAATGAAGTCCTCACAATTCAAACAGTTACCTCTTACTGCCATCTGGGGCCGCCAGTGTACAAAGTTGCCTCAAGCAGCTTTAATGTTAAACTTAAATGTTGTTCCCTCAGCCAAGGAGCTTATGTTTTCTCCCGGTAATTTGTCTGTCTGTCTGTCAGCAGGATTTCTCCAGAATTTATTAACAGATTTTCATAAAGTTTGGTGGGCAGATCGGCCTTGGGTGAAGAAAAAACTGATTTAGCGTTTTTTAGCCACAACTATGAAACTAACAGAAGCAGAGACTTGATTCCAAATCCTGATGGGAAAGTTTTCAGGGTCAAAAAATCAATTTAACTTGAAGTTTAAGTGACAGGAGTGATGCGTTGCGAGTTGGAGAATTGTTCAGTGTTGGCGGAGGTTTACGCTCTCCGAGTGTCTTCTAGTTTTGAGTTATGTGGCACATTTTTGGAATTGACATTACTGGATTGAGCAGACTGATGATTTAACTGTTATTAAGAAACATGACAGATGTCCACTGTCTTTTGTACCTCGAGACAGCAACTTGAGGGCTTGGAGTCAGAGGCCATTTTGGGCAAAAATAGCATCTACTTATCAAGTAAAAAATCTTGAGATCTACACTAACAGTCAAAGGTTTGGTCATATCACATTTTTCTTTATTTTGACTATTTTCCACATTTTAGAATAACAGCAAAGACTCAAAACTATGAAATAACACAAATGGAATTATGCAGCAACCAAAAAAAGTGTTAAACAAATCCAAACTATCTTATATTTTAGATTCTTTGCCTTGATGGAAAGGCAAAGGTTTTGGAAAGAAATTCATACATAGGATCAACTTCACTATTTGTATTTGACTAAGAAACTCATTTCAAGCATTTAAGCAGAAGACTGTAGATCAGAAAGGCTTTAAGAGAATGAAGAACAGAGTGCATTCAATCAGGTGTGTCCAGACGTTTGACTGGTAGTGTATTTAGTAGTGTAAGTGTCTCTTTAATTGTGTATTTATGTGATGACATTATGTTAAAAGATATTTAAAACAGTTGATCAAAGTTAGGTCCAGTTTTTTGTTTTGGCCCTCCTGTAAAACCAAAACCAGCTTGGCTCCAAGCCCTTGAAACAGCACTGGATCTTGTATCTACATCTTGTATCTATCTGTAGATGCTGTTTCACTTCACAGGAACTGGCCTTGGAGAAATCCCCAGAATCCCCCAGAATCCCCCCCTGCATCGCCTCAATCCGCGCTTTTCCAAGACGCGCAGGTGAGGCGGCTGCTGTCCGGACGCCGGGCGGCTGAGTGTTTCCAGGCCGCTCCGCCGTCTGTCGCCCCGGGCCGCGAACGTCCTCTGAACAACCAGGAACTGCACTTTTATCACAGCCAATGAAAAGCGGGGGGATCGTTTAGCAACACATGTTGGGAGTGAGGAGCCTGCGATCCATGTGGAGTTAATTCTGACCGTCCAAGACATTCAGAAATCCAGATCATATCTCAGTCTGTGGGAATCTTGATGAATTAAGTGGGTTGTGTTTGTTTTGTCACAGACGCAGATCTTTTATCGCACTCATCACCAAGTCGCCTACAGTTACATTTACTCTTTTTAAAGTAGTTGAGCAACTTTTTGTGTGCTTGTACTTATACTGAAGTTTTAGGCCCCTTTAGGTCCTACAATACACAAGAGTTACATCAATGTCCAGTCAACAAGTGAGGTGGTTCAGCATCCAAAAAAGTGAACATAAGAGAAGCATAAACAATAAATTAAAAAAAGAACAGAAATATGACTTTTTTGAGTATTTTTTTTTTTTTTTTAGAAGTTATTAATTATAGGTTTAGTAGGCAATGTTTTACCTAAAATATTGTACTTAAAAACTATCCATTACAAATTAGTAGTATAAATTGTGCAGGCTCTCTGTTAGCATTGCATCAGTAACTAGCTAATCATAAATCGCATCTCCATCATTCCTGAGGAAATGTTAAAAAGTTAACAAACTAAAATTAAATGCTCAAATGTATCCATGGTAACAGTTAACATCCATCCAACTGCTGTATTATTGGTTTGCGTTAGCCTTGTTGTGTCTAGCTAGTTTGCTAGCCTTGCTAGCTAGCTGGAAAGCTAAAACCAAAAGAAAGTGTAGTAATGTTGTAGGACAATGGGGATGGGATTACAAAATTGTACTTGTATCACGCTCAACACGGTCTGTAACAATGTTCAGTATCACACACTGAACTCTGTCCTCATGCTTTTTGCATTTCAAATACACCGTTGTCATGTGAAAACCAATCTTGGTGATTTGGATGTTTTAACTTAATTTGAGGGATTACCATCCTTGATCTTATGAAGCCTTTTCAAAACCTTGGATAAACTCAAAATTGCATGATGGTCCATCTGAAATCAAGGTGGCTTAGTTCCTGAGAAGTTGACATTTTGGAGATACAAGGTTTTCACTGGACAGCGATGATTACCGTATTTCCTCTAATAGTGGCCGGTAGTCAGTTAAAAGCCGGGTCTCCGATAACGTCCCGGGACCGCGGTCGACACGAACAAATAAAGGCCGGCCCCAAATACAGGCCGGGGAAAAAAACAAAGGAAAAAACAACGGTGGATACCGGTAAACTCCTGGTGCCTGTTATATAATGTAACTGTAGTTTGTAGTAACGTACAAGTGCCACAAGACGGCTCGGCCGGAGGAAGTCTCTGGAGCGTGCTGTCATCGATTACCGTAATTATCGGTAAAGCGTCGCAGTAACGAACCCCAACAGAAGCAGATCAGAAAACAAGGAGGCTTCGTAGTAAAATATGAGCAAATATACTTATCAAACAGAGGGAATTAGAAATAAAGGCCTGTCTCTAATATAAGCCTGCTTCCAATAAAGGCAGCTGAGGTAAATAAAGGCCCGGGCCAGTATTAGAGGAAATACGGTATCTGTCTTTTAACGTGACTCAGTAACTTTACTCTCATTACATTCAGGACATTTACTCGGTACATTTTATAAGCTGCTTACCTTCACCCAAGTTGATTTTTACACTTGTACTTCTACTCCGGTCAGACTCCAGCAGTGGAGCAGCAGGAGGATATTTTCTTTCCTCCCGGCTCATTAGAGGAGCGTGTTGGAGTGTGATGAAGGCGGATGTCTGTAATGACGCTCGTTTTTCAGCGCCGCACGATCTTCGCCTCTGTTTTTATAACACCCATCATCCCGTGAGTTTCCGCAGACCCCGGCTCGTCCCCGGCGTTCGGGTTTCATCATAATAAAACATCGAAATAAAAGCTCCCATTTGTCTTGGCTGCACAAATAAAATAACCGCGGACATGATATTTAGCGGCTATCGTTATGAATCCCTTTGACAGACAGCGGTGTGCGTGTGTGTGTGGGACGGGACTTAATGGGAACGGTATTTCATGATGTACTCGAGTGCCAAAAGTTCTCCTCCATATTCCTGCACATATTGTCCAGACAGGTGAGGAGCCTGAGACGGGAACAGGAGAACAGGCAGTAGCATTCGATCTCATGATACAACAATAATTTCCATATGTTCTTTTTTTTGTTTTTTTCAGGATGAAGAACTTGAGCAGCACCTAGCCTGGCACGCTCGCTCACATTGTTTGAATCTGCCTTCAGCTTTAAAAATCTGGCTTCTGTTTTGTGGGAGAGAAGAAGAAATGAAAACAGGCTGTCAGTTTTCCAGCCTGCGTTGGCCTGATGCAGCGAGGACCTGCCAGCCGCTGATGTCATCCAGCTACTACAGCCATGAAGGGTTTGAATGTATATTCCGCTTTATCACTCACACACACACACACACACACACACACACACACACACACACAACACCTTTATGTATTTATGAGGCGTTTGTTTTTCTCCCTGTGTTCTTGTGATCGCTCTGGAAGGCGCTTCATGCCAAACTTGTTTCGCAAAAAAAAAGCACAAATAAATTTAATTTTAAAAAATCTGGCTCCTATTGCGGACCACAAACAAAACTCCCAGCATGCTTCAGTTTTGCCAAAACGCCTCGGAGGAACCGAACAAGCATTAGCCACCCAGTGATGTCTTGCAGCTACTATAGAAATCACAGTCCTGCACTGACAAAACCTGACAGACTGGTTCAGTTTTCTTCTCTTGTCTCCAGACTCATCAAGCTCATTTCAGGATTGTTTTAATGAAATCATCTCACTGCTCTGACAGATAATTTTACCGCTTTCAACAAATGAGACTTTTTTCCAGGAGAATGTAACTTGTTTCAGGACATTTTCTTGGTAAAAGTGAAATTTTCTTGGTAAAAGTGAAAATTGTCTTGGAGAAAGTTTCTTGTTTCCAGATTTTCTTAATTGTTTTATGATGATTTCTTGACAGAAGAAGTCATATTGGCATGAATCAAGTGAAATTTACTGAAACCAGCAAGATTATCTGCTCAGTGCAGAGAGAGAATTTGACTGAAAATATCATGAAAGAAGCTGATAGGTCTGGAGACAAGATAAAGTCACTGGACAGCTTTCTCATTTTTTGCAGTATAGACTAAATGCAGCCGTAGAATAAGTGTTAATTCCTAGGAGGTGAAGGGTCTGAGGTCATAGCACCCAGGCAAGAGATGTGACAAATATTCCTGTGACCTTTAAGGTGATTATGCATTATAAAAATGTGATAGAAGAAGAAATATGAGGAGAGAATAGAGTGAAATTTAGTTTTCATGTCTAGGGAATTGCAGAGAGAGAATTTGACTGAAAATATCATGAAAGAAGCTGATAGGTCTGGAGACAAGAGAGAAAACCACTGGACAGATTGTCATTTTTTGCAGTGTGTAGTTTATTTACAATGCGTTGAAGCTGGATTCAGCCTTGTGCGATCATTAGCCCAGAACATCGATTTCCCAGCCGCCTCGGTCCGGCTGCCCCGTTAACACCGTCAGAAACACGAAAGCGCGTTGCTGCTCCCGTCCGTCTCGCTCTGCTGTTGAAACAGCTGCTGGGGTTTTGCGTCTCCCCTGGGTGCTGCAGCCTGGGTGGGCAGCGCTGTGGAACAAGGACACTTACAGCCACATCAGCGTTAAGGAGCTGCGACCGCTTTTTTTATATATATATTTGCTTTGCTTCACCTGCACAGCACTTCGTCTCCGGCTGCCTGTTCTCTTTAAACTAAACTTCAGGCCTTGAAATGTCAGACTTCACCTGTTGATTTCGTTCTTCGCTGGAGCTTAAAGTCAAGATTTCCCCTGCATACTTCCACATTAAACTTAAAGTCACACGTAAACAGCATTTCGGCATTCTTGCTTCCGTAATCTTCGTTATTTCCAGTTGAAGCAGGATGTTGGGGCGGATTTACTGGCTGGAATTCTTCACGTTTTCCAGGAATTTTTTGTATTTTTGGCGATTTCTTGTTAATTCGGTTTACATTATGATATAGAGAATTACCAAACGAGGTGGAAAAAGTAATTTTTCATTTCACTGTGACTTTAAACTACACTGCAAAAAACGTACCATCTTAACAAGTCATCTAGTCTCATATTCAGCCTTCAGATCTTATTGTTCTCAAACCAAGAGAAACATTCTGCAGTGAGGAGAGATAACTCCACTGGTCTCCACTGCAGCTTCACTTGTTTCAGGAGTTTTCTAGAACAGAGTGTCAGTCTGTTGAAAGCAGTCAGAAAATGACTCTTGATTCTACTGAATTCTTCTAACAAGTTGATTTGCATTGGAAACAAGAGAAATGATCAAACCTCACTGGCAGATCTCTTCACTTATTTTAAGAAAATTATGATTTTAGGACTCAATAACAGACTAAATAACTTGCTAAGATGGAGATTTTTTGCAGTGTGAGATGAACGTTATATCTTCTGTCTGTTTGGACTGAGTTGTACCTTACCGACATAATATTTGTGGTTAAATGTTTCCTGGAAGGTGCCTCAGTCTCTGGGGACGGATGAAGCAGATAATGGGACAAAACGCCTCGGGCCTGAACAGAGACATTCGACCCAGCACTAATGCACGTTTTCGTTTTTTCTAAGTATTGCGTAAGTGGTAATGTTCTTCTGACAGAGTGGGGGGGGGTTCTTTTCTTCTCCTCTTATTCCACCAATCCTCAGCATTCCTCAGTCTATATGACTCACATCATTTCCTGCCTTCGAATTTCCCCAGAAACGTATAAACCTGCAGATCGGACCAGAAGACGCTTCACCCCCCAGTTCCCTTATTTCTCATTAATGCAAACTCCTGGCTCCAGTGGGACTGTTCCTGTGTTACGTAACTAAACTCAGCAGTGTGTTTCTGCGGCAGGGTGAAGGTGAAGCGGCACTGCTGCGGTGGGATGACATCATGACATCATTTCCTGCGTTTAATTCTGTCCCCTGTGAACTCAGAAGCTAATAAACCTGCATGTTACTTCAGAATAAGACGGTTTGTATTTGTGCTTATCATTAATGCAAATTTTGGGTTCAGTTTAAGTTTTTCATAACATGATCAGTCGGTTGTACCGCTGTGTTCCTCTTTCACACTGCAAAAAATGACAAGCTGTCCAGTGACTTTATCTTGTTTCCAGACCTATCAGCTTCTTTCATGATATTTTCAGTCAAATTCTCTCTCTGCACTGAGCAGATAATCTGCTGGTTTCTGTAAATTTCACTTGATTCATGCCAATATGATTCAATTCTTTCAAGAAATCATCATAAAACAATGAAGAAAATCTGTAAACAAGAAACTTTCTCCAAGACAATTTTCACTTTTACCAAGAAAATGTCCTGAAACAAGTTACATTCTCCTGGAAAAAAAGTCTAATTTGTTGAAAGCGGTGAAATTATCTGTCAGAGCAGTGAGATGATTTCACTAAAACAATCCTGAAATGAGCTTGATGAGTCTGGAGACAAGAGAAGAAAACTGAACCAGTCTGTCAGGTTCTGCAGTGCAGAGTTCTGGTAAAGCAGGGAGATTTTGCTCTTATTTTACATTATGTGAAAACCTCACAACTCTAATTTTGGTGATTTTGTTTTTTATCGTTTCACTTCAGTTGAAGGATTACATGTTGCTCTATGGGTTGAGAAAATTCTCCAACCTCTTTTGCTTATGAAACCCATTCTAAACCAAATGGATAATGTCAAAAATGCATTGCCACAAAGTTAAAAACAAGACTGCTTTTCTTAGTTGCTGAGAAGTTTTTCATCCGACAGCAGAGGTGTGACCAAGTCAACTTTGCTCGAGTCCCAAGTCAGTCTCAAGTCTTGAGGCACAAGTCTCAAGTCAGTCTCAAGTCTAAATGTAGAACAGCAAGTCAAGTCAGAACAAATCAAGAGTCCAGTATCAATTTAATATCTTAAAGAAAACTAAATATCTAGGACTTTTCAATGCAATATGGTTTTAATAGGATAAAAACTTGGTAAGAGCATCATGAGTTTGATTTCTATAATCAGTTTCAACTTCAATAAAGTCAATCATTCCATACAAATTCAGAAAACAGAATTTAAATTCAGTCGTCTGCTGGAACAAATCTCATCACTTTCAATCTGAGTCATTTACACAAACACAAGATCTCAAGTCAAGACTTTAGAAACCTTTTCAAGTCATCAGAGTACAAGTCTGCATCAAGTCAAGTCTCAGGCATTTAAAACTGTGACTGGAGTCCAGGTCATGTGACTCGAGTCCCCACCTCTGCCCAACAGTGACGATGTGTGATGTCATTTCCTGCGTTTCATTTCTTTCCGCTGCAAACTCAAACGCTACTAAACCTTTACGTCACGTCAGAAGAAGACGTTTTGTCTGCCAGTTGCCCCATTTATCATTAATAGACATTTTGGATCCAGTGTCAGTGTTTCGTAACGGGGGATCAACTGGGATTTGCTTTTATTTCTCATGTATGACAGAATCTCCTGCCTTTAGCCTTTCCCTGCAAACAGACTTTCACCAACCTGCACATTAGCTCAGAAGAGGCCGTTTCTCCCACCAGTTGCCCTAATTCTCATTAACTTCTGGTTCGAGTTGGACTATTCCTGTATTACATAACCGGGTTCAACCAATCACAGCGGTGTGTTTCTCCAGCAGGATGAAGGTAAAGCTCAGTGGGAGATCGCCTCGGCTCTTATTCTACATGTGTGACAGAATTTCCTGCCTTTTATTTTTTTTCATATGACTCCCAGCAGACTCAGAAAGCCAGAGAAACGATTCAGAGTTTGTTGGATTGTTTCCCTCTGAACAGAAATACCCCCCCCCCACTCCTCCTCCTCCTCCTCCTCCTCCTCCTCGCTGCGTAACCTTCCTCTGCGGCGGTAATAAAAGCTTCGTCTTTACTCTCGTTCCTGTGGTTTGGGAGAGCGACTCTGTGTTGGGGTTGGCGTTGGCGGGCCGGCGGTCTGAGGCGGTGGAAAAGTGATGTAATCCGTCGATCCCTGTTGGTGTTTCTAATTGGGAGTGCGGTCGGGTCCTGACATCGGGGAGGGGGGGGTGGAGGTAATATGAGGATGGAGGATCTGGTGAGGAGATGGGACTGAAAACATAATACCATCCCCGAAAATGTCCTACTTTGTCATTTTAATGACTTCACTTGTCACGGTGGAATTTGAAATGGAACGCTGCAGCAGATACAAAGCGTCTCATATTGTACATTTTCCAATCTTATAAATCTATTTCTTTTTTTCTTTTTTTTTTTAATTCAAGACAACCGCGCATTTGGGTGGCGAAAGCCCAACGGTTGGATAAGAGAGTTTGTGGTGGAAAAGGCGCTTTGTGTGAGAAAATCTGGTCGGAGGAAGAGGAAAACTACGGTTGAGGTATTCAAGTCAAAGTGCAAATACTCGTCTAAAAATACACTCTGGGAAAAGTTGAAGTACCATTTCAAATCAAGTCAAAGTATAAAGGTACTTGGTCTTCAATTTACTTAAAGTATAAAAGTCCTCATCTAAAAAAAAGTAATTTCTGATGTTCTAAACTCTGAATCCCAGATGAGAAAGAGTCTGCAGCTCAAATCACGAACGTTAACTCTCTGCTCTTCTTGCCTCTTCTCTCTCTGGCTGAGTATCGATTTCGTATTCGTATTCTTGTGCGTTCTTGTTCCTCCATGACGCGTTTTTTTACGTAATATCTAACCGCCGAAGCTCGACTCCAAAACAAAACAACGGCAGGACGGACGACGGATAGAAAACCCGGAAGTTTCCTCGCCAACCTCAAAATATCGAGGATGCATCCGGGGTGGAGACTTGACCGTGGAGAACGAACTGAAAGCCCCAAGATTCATTGCGACAACGGCGAGCAGCGCAGAGCCGGCTAACAGCTGAGAAACACACAGTCCATCTGAAACTCTCTGGAAGCTTCTCTGTTCACTTTTCATGAGAAGATCGTTCTCCCCGAGACGACTTTGGGAAGAACGTTCTCCATGAGGTCGCGGATCGACTTGCCGTTCTCGGATTTGATAATCAGCCTCTGTTCCTTTTGGTGACTTTGGTGAACGAGCAGCCAATCACATTCGCAGGCATTTAACCCCCGACCAGTGTTCACCAGTAACAGACTGGTTGTCCTGGGAAGCTCCAAGTGGGAAAGTGTTGAACCCCGTCTTCCCATTCAGCTGCTCCCTACAGACCGCTGATGTTTTGGTCAAATTCCCAAGTGAAATTAGGCTGCGATCAAACCTCACCAAGTCGGCTGAGTTGTATTTTTGCGTCTGGATTGTTTAGGTTCACACAAGGTTCATTAGAAGCCAACCAGGGCTTGTGAACCAAAGTCACATGACTCACCAGCAGCTCATTTATTGGACAGAGTTTGAACCTGTCATCCTGCAGGTTAGAGACTAGACTCCCTTTATCTAACATGATGGACTTGTCTGTCTCTTCTTCTGTGGTGTTCATACCGGTTAAGAACACATGAAGAAACAGCTGAATATGAGCATCAGTCCAGACTTCGTTTTGTTCTGCTAGGCTTTCTGTCTCCTTCTACCCATAATCCCTTGTGTTCCAGGGTGGTTTCCTGTAGTTGGAGTGTCAGTTCTCCTGTTAGAGGACTGAGACTCTCTGTGTCGTTATCTGGTGCCACCAGAGTTCAAAGGTCATCGTTCTCACCTGGACAAAACGACTGAACTGAAGGAGGAAAATAAACTTCTCAGAACATTCTGGCTGTGAACGCAGCCTAAGAATGTTTGTTAATACTTAGTCCTACAGTGAACATAGCAATATTTAAAAAGGTGTTGGGTGTGTGTGAAGCAGTCATAAAACTACAGGAGCGGTGTGATTAATTTGTGTTAGATGCTAAAACTCTTGATTTATGGGGTTTAATCCCTAAATAATCTGCCTGGTTTCTGCAGTCAGTGTCCTAGCAAAACATAAAGGTTGCAAGTAATATTGAGAAAAAACATTATTGTTATTCTGGAAACATTTCCCTCATCCAAGGAAGCAAAAGAACGTAAATTATTGAGCTTACAGAATCTCAGCAAATCAGTGGAGTTTAGTTGATGTATTTAGAGAAATCCCAGGTCCAGTTTCTAGCGACACAAAACACTTCCTCAAATCTTGAACTATAATCTCCTGGTCTTCCAACTATGAAAGTTTTCTGATTTCAAACAGTTAGCAGCCATGCCCTCTTCAGCTGTCTCTCCTTCCTCTCCCCTCTTGCTGCTCCTCATCACCTGCAAACCAGGAAGTGATCTCAGGTGTGTCCAGGTGGGAACAGGGCGGAGCTCCAAAACTACCTGATGATAAAACGCACTGCCCTCATACATATAGATACAGATTACATTAAACACAAAGATGCTCTCCTGTGGCACTCTGGTATCTTAGCAGCTGCAATGTATTTTTGAATTTAGTCAATTTGCCTAGAAAAAATAAGAATTTGTTCTGAGTTGAAGGATGACACTGACTTTTTGTTATGTCCCATTAGTCTCCTGACCCAATATGTGATGAGCAGATTGGCACCAAAATCATCTGTGCTCTGCTCAGTGTGCATGCTAATGCTTTAGCATACAGTAATCACAGGTGTTTAGCATCATGCTAAAAGTGAGAGAATGAGAACTAGCTGCTCTAAGGCTGGATGGTTAGTTAATAATTTTAATGGCATGTCTACATCTGCCAGACTGGTTTAGGGGAATGTAAAATAGACACCAAATTCCACAAAAGAAAACACTTTCAATGGCCGAAGAGGTTTTGAGCGTAACTTGTTTTGTTTATGCAGGAAGTTAGCGAGTTAGCCAGATAGCTGAAGCGTTAGCGTCGTTGACTCGAATCGGACTTCACTAATGATGAAGATTGAGGCCATACAATAAAAACCAATGCCAATTTTGGATTAGCCTACTAAAAGTTTATCTTCATACTTTGAATGATGCTAATCACCTACGATTACTTAACATCCTGTATGCTAATGTGTTAGCTTGCACAGCGGACAGAGCTAGCTACACTGCAGATCTACACGGATGATTTTGGTGCCGATCCTCTCATCACATATTGTGTAAGGAGACAAATGGACCAAACTCCCAAAAAGTCAGAGAAGTCCTTTAACTAACCAGTTAATGTCTTAGTCAGTGAACCTGTTAAATCATGTGTTCTGCTTAAATAAGAATGTATTCTTAGCTGACTAGCCTGGTTAAATAAGGTTCATAGATTCCTCTGCAGAAATAAACTGAGAAGTAGTGAAAGATAAAAAAAAAAACAGACAAGAACAACATTTTAAAAAAGGAAACAAAACGTCTTTATTGTTGAAAATCGATACAGAAATGAAAGTATGTAGAAAAACACATCAACAGTACAGCCTCATGTTAACATACATTCTCATTTAAACCAAAAGTATTACACCTCTGTCCTGCCAAAGCTCTCCTCTCTCTGCGTTAAAAATGACTTCTTCCCTGCTTTATAATCGGGTCGATGCATGAATACAGTCAGGGCTGCAGCTGAGAGTAAAGGCACGGTTCACTGTTTACGCACCCGGTTTGGTGAATAGCATCTACCCAACCATCACTGTGCCACATCGTATATAAAGAGAAAATGCCCTTCATCGCTTTATTGTTCAACCACTGCCTCCATAGCGTACCTGCCTCTACTTATAACCCCTCTGTAATAAAGCGTTAATAGTAGGGTATGTGAGGGTCGGCAGGGTGGGAAATTAACAGCAGCCACAAGCCAAATATCGAGACATTTCGGTGGCTGGGAGGTTTATTTACTCGACCAGCCACTTTAGCAGGTAAAGCCAACTTTGGAGGTTCTTTGCTATTGCATAAATCATATTTTGGCTGGTAAAATAGCAAAAGAGGCTGTTGAAATTTACAAATTAGTGGGCGGAAAGTTCATTTCTGCCCTGCTTTGGCGGGAGGCCGCTATTAGAAGAGCACATTATGGACGGTACAGTAAGAAAGGCCACGGTGAGGGAAATGCATCTGCAAAAATGTATTGAAAAAATACATTCTCTCCATATACATATAAATACATTTTTGTTGTGCAAATTGCAAGTGTAGAAGCCTCCAGCCTTGCGGTTCCCCTGTGAGGGGCTCAGGCACCGAGACGAGCCGGCTGCGCTCGTCTGGTTGGTGAACGCTGCAAAAACTGACGAGCTTCTCTTGTCTCCAGACCTATCAGCTTCTTTCATGATATTTTCAGTCAAATTCTCTCACTGCACTGGCAGATAATCTGCTGGTTTCAGTAAATTTCACTTGATTCATGCCAATATGACTTCTTCTGAAAGGAAATCATCATAAAACAATGAAGAAAATCTGTAAACAAGAAACTTTCTCCAAGACAATTTCACTTTTACCAAGAAAATGTCCTGAAACAAGTTACATTCTCCTATCCTAAAATAAGCTTGATGAGTCTGGAGACAAGAGAAAATACATGAACAAGTCTGTCAGGTTTTGCAGTGTCCATGTGATTTTTACTGTGTGACTGATGAGATTTAGGCTTTTTTGCCAAAAGGTAAAATGAAGTGAGTCTCTGTTTTTGGTTTTCCAGAAAATGTACAATTTACTTCAAGCACTGGACATCGGTGCGCTTGATGAAGGCACTTTATATCCTTAACTGGTCAGCGGCCAACAGTAGAAGACTGGTTCTACTGGGCGTTCGTGCTAAAAACCTTTTTGCTTGAGCGAGTTTTAATGCAAATCAACGCCCAGAATGCCGTGGGAGGAGCTCTACTCTGAAACAGCCATGAAAATCTACACCAGAGGAACAGCAGAAGCGTCGCATCACATCCCAAATCCCGTGACTCTCGCCTTGTGGGCCTCGTGAAGAAATATGATCAAAGACCTTTTGATAAATAAACATCACACAAGTTATGAAAATAGTATTCCAGGGAGCCAGCTTCCCATTATTTCAACACAAAAAATATATCTAGCGTGAGTCGCTACCCCACGCTGCAGAGAGTAACGACGTCTCCGTGTTTCTTCCTATTCTTTGTTTCTCGATCAGTTTAGCCTTGTTGCTTGATAAATAGTAAGGATGAGGCATGTTTGCTATTACGTATCAAAAAATGCGCTCTCGTTACAAATTCCCTGACAAGTATGTCCTGTACATGTTTTTACAGCACTGGGTTAGGAGGAACATGAAATCGGGGGGGGGAGTGGGTTTGGTCCGGCAGATCGAAGGACCCGTCTCCTGTCGCCATCCCAGCCTGTGCGACTCTTCCTGCGGGCTTCTCCGAGGACGACTCTGGGGCGGAGGGGTCCTACCACTTCCCGGGGATGGGCGTCCCACATTCGTACCATGAGACGTAGTTGATGTGGGAGTGCGCTCCTATCTGGCCGAAGTAGACGGGCTCCTGCCTCATGGCTCTGTAGTATCCTGACCCACAGGGAACAACAAGAGAAACTTCTGTTAACCAGGACAGTCCACTAGGAACACGTTCTTATTTAACCAACAAGGTCAACGCTTTTGTTTTTAATCCGTTTGATTTGTTTTGAGTTCAGTCTCTTGAAATTATACTTGAAATGAACACGAACTCTCAAACTCAGATTTACGTTCTGTGGACACGAATTAGGTGAAAATTACGTTCCTCCGCTACGAATTGGATTCTGTGACAAAAACACAAATTGGACACGACATTTTCAGCTAAAGTTTTAAAGTTAAAGTTAAGTTTAGGCAACTAAAACAACTTGGTTATGGTTTAGGAAAGGGTTTTGGGTCAGTTAAATAAGAAAAACTTTAGCTAAAAATTTAAATTTGAACGCTGAGTTTTAACACGTTACGTGTCACCAACTCGTAATTTGGGGTTAAAAATCGGGTTCATTTCATGTATTTCTGTGAGATCCGGTTGCTTCAGTCACATGGGTTAAAAACTGAATACTGGGAATTTATGTCATGAAAAAGGACAATTTAAAAGATGTGAAGAAATGTAAAGGTAGTGAATATTGGTACAAAACATCAGTTTTCGGGAGCATCAATACAAAAATATTGGCATCGGTTTTCAAAAACCTGTATCGGACAAACCCTTCATGTGTGTCTATGCATTGTCTAGCCAACATTTATTCAGTCTTGGCCTCTGATCCTGCCACAAGTCTCTCTTTGAAGAAGTGGTTTTTACCCTCTGTGGGTGAACCTGGATTAATAAAATAAGTTGTTCACCTGTTCTCGCCGGCAGCTGGTCGGCTCTGAGCTGCCGGCCCGTTCTTCCATCCAGGAAGGAATCGACGAACTGACAGTGATCCTCCCCGAACCCGGTCTGGTCCCCGATGTTGTAGAATTTACCTGCATGGGAACCAACAGCAGGATCAGTTCACAGCCGATACCGACTTATGCTAGCACCCGAAAGCGCTAACTTCACTCAACCACCCACATGGGAACTGTTGTGTTGTGGTTTTGGAAATTTGAAGTGGTTGGAAAAGTTGCCTTCTGTGTGTATATTTTTCTTCTGATGTAGTGCAATTACTTACAATATTATAATTTTTGTAATAACCACATAAAAATAATTTATTGCAAAGGCAGCAATTTATGTTAACAGTGAGATTGAAAGAGGGAAAACTAGCTAGCATTAGCTAAATACTGTGATACAATATATTGAGCAGCTGTTTGTATCTCACATGTTTCTGTTTCTGTTTCACTTGGGATGGGTGCGGCTACTTCCTGGGCAAATAATATCTGACGATTTGAGGATTTGTCTTCCAAATACATATTTTATTCTAGTAGATGCCAATTAGGGCTGGGCGATATGGCTGAAATCAATATCATGATAATCATATCATTCAATCATATAAAATTCTCAATATCAATATATATCACGATATGGTTCATGTATGCAAAATCACGTTAAATAATCAAATTAATGTTCATCTCATTGAACCGAATGGTAATGTTAGGTGTGATGTCAAACAAAACGAAATATTCAAATAATATTCCTACCATACCTCATTTTTTAAGTAAAATTTGCTTGTCATATCAATTCAGACAGCAGAAATGTGTGTCACGATATTAAAATATCTTCATATCATCACAATATGATTCCACTGAAAGACGATAAACGATAATATTGAATTATCGCCCAGCCCTAATGCTAATTATTCGATTCATTAGGACACATTGATCATGTATGACATCAACATAAGAAGTTACAATCAATAATCATTTAGTAATCAATCTACTCACCGTTGAGTGAGTCGCTCAGG
>NW_027279080.1:22500-37237 GCF_046629955.1 Centroberyx affinis | reverse complement strand
AAGACCACAAACCTCCGTCCGGTCCGGCCCTCTGACTCTTTAAGTCAGGACCTTAAAACCTTTTTGTTCAGGAAGGCTGTTTCTTGTTTAATATGGTTTAGTGAATATTATTCTTTATTATTATTTTTATCTTTTCCTGATTCAGGCCTTAAACTTTTTCTTTTTCTTTTTTTTTTTGCACTTTGCTTCACACTCTGCTCTGCTGCACTTCTTTTAACTTGTTTTATTTTACTTGATTTTATGCATTCTATGTTCTCTATTTCTCTATAACTTTATTTTTATTATTATTCAGTGGGTTTTATTTTCCATCTCATGTTATGCTCATTCTATGTCTATTTTCATGCATGTCATTTCTTTGTTGTAAAGCACTTTGAGCTGCATTTCTTATATGAAAGGTGCTATACAAATAAAGTTTATTATTATTATTATTATTGTTATTATTATTATTATTATTTAGTCTTAACTCTGGAGCACTTCATTCATTGAGATTCATTGTGAATAAAAAGTCTGGTACAAATAAAATGCATTATTATTTATTATTATTGGCAGCAGCAATAGTAGCAGAAGTAGTTTAAGTTTATTAAGTACTCACATAGCAACTGACAAGCCCCCCCCCCCCCCCCTCTTTTTGTAACCATGCATACTGAAAGAAAATATTTTTAGTTTTACATGATAATTTATTGTAATTATGCAGATGTCCAAGAATGCATGTTTGAGGGTTTAAAGAGCAGCACAGCATGAGATAAACAATAATAATCACATGATAGATTATCAAAACATTGTGATATATGAGCATGTATATCTACAGTATTTGCAGTATATAGAGTATATACAGTATATGCAGTATGTACAGTATTTGCAGTATATAGAGTATATACAGTATATGCAGTATGTACAGTATTTGCAGTATATAGAGTATATACAGTATATACAGTATGTACAGTATTTGCAGTATATAGAGTATATACAGTATATACAGTATGTACAGTATTTGCAGTATATAGAGTATATACAGTATATACAGTATTTGCAGTATACAGTACATATAAAGTAAGTAGCAGTAGCAGCAGACTGTGAGTTTGAAATGAGTTTCATGTTGTCTGTCTGTCAGATGGATAATACTGATTAATACAGCTTACACACAACCATCTGTCATTACCCCCAACACACACACACACACACACACACACACACACACACACACACACACACACAGCCAGTGTGTTGTTGATGTATAGACCATATTGTTTATAATAAGATAATATGTTAGAATGTAATAATATGTATATTATTAGAGTGATGTGTTGATAGATGGTTTATAGAGATATTATATGATAATATGTTTTTTTATTAGACTGAGGTCGTGTGGTCAAAGTGTGCTTTGATGAAACAGAACCGTCAGCTGCACGAGCCTGCAGAACTGGACTGACGGGTCTGAACTGAAATAATAAACCTGGTCTGAATGAATCGTAATAATCATGACGTAATAAATCTCGGCTGAACGCCTCCTGGTAAATCCCCCTGTTTCTTTACTGTGGGCGCGTTCCCGCTGGAGCGTAAAAAACTCCGCAGGGGCGCGCACGCCTGTGGCGAGGAGACCGGTGGATCTGCCGCGTGCCCGAGGTTTTGTGTGAGTCCGGTAAACCTGCGGTCTCCATAGCGACCAGACCCCGGAAATAAACTACCGGTGAGTACCGTTTGTTTACTAGAAAGACGCGAACTGTAGCGGTTTGTTTACTAGACAGAATCTGATTCTACCGTTTGTTTACTAGAAAGACATGAACTCTAGCTGCCGGTTTGTTTATTAGACAGAATTAAACTGCACCGATTTGTTTACTGGGCAGACAGAAACAACAGCAGTTTGTTTACTAGTCAGAATTGAATTGTAGCAGTTTGTTTACTAGATGAAGTAAACTCTACCGGTTTGTTTACCGGGCAGAAACAAACTGTTTATCAGACGGTGAAGTCGGTAAAGATGTTGGAGTCTGAGGAGGAGCTGCAGGAACCCACGAAGAAGAAGAAAGACAAACCAAGTGGGAAGAAGAAGAAGAAACAGAAGAAGAAGAAGGAACAACAACAACAACAGGAGGAGAAGAGGTGAGTGTTCCCTACGGTCCTCGGGTTCTCCAGGGTTCTGTGGTTCTCTGTAGAACCGTAATGACATAAGAACCGCCCTGATTGGTTAAAGCAGCAGAGGTCAGAGAGAGAAGAACCTGCTGTGGTTCCTCAGGACCATGAAGGTTCTGTGTGAAACCATCTGAGAACCGTTCTGCAGGTTCTCCACAGCACCGTGACATCTGCTGCTCAGCATGTTAACCAGTGTGTGTGTGTGTGTGTGTGTGTGTCAGTGCGGACGCGGACCCGGACCCGGACCCGGACCCGGACCCGGACCCGGACCCGGACCCGGAGCCGGACTCGGTTCTGCTGCGTGGGATCTTTAAACTGGGGAAGAAGAGTCACGACGTTCTGCTGAGCCGGACCAGACTGACCTGGACCCCCATCACCCCCGAGACCCCCACAGGTCAGTTCCCATGGCGACCGAGTTGTCATGGTGATGAGTTACCATGGTGACTGTCAGTTGGACCCTCTGCTGCAGTTTGAGCTCATTCATTAAAACGTCTAGCGGAGCGGTGTCATGTTTCCATGGCGATATTGTCAGACAGACAGAGAGACAGGCAGAGAGACAGGCAGACAGAGAGAGAGACAGGCAGAGAGACAGGCAGACAGAGAGAGAGACAGACAGACAGAGAGACAGGCAGAGAGACAGGCAGACAGATAGACAGATAGACAGAGAGACAGAGAGACAGGCAGAGAGAGAGACAGACAGACAGAGAGACAGGCAGAGAGACAGGCAGACAGATAGACAGATAGACAGAGAGACAGAGAGACAGGCAGAGAGAGAGAGAGAGACAGGCAGACAGACAGATAGACAGAGAGACAGACAGAGAGACAGGCAGACAGACAGGCAGACAGACAGGCAGACAGACAGGCAGACAGACAGACAGACAGTGTATCTGTAGAAGCAGCTGGTGCTGTAATAGAGAAGGTCTATCATGTTGAGACCACCTGAAACACGACATCTGGACACACACACCACACACACACCACACACACACCACACACACACACACACACACCACACACACACACACACACACCACACACACACCACACACACACACACACACACACCACACACACACACACACACACCACACACACACCACACACACACCACACACACACACACACACACACCACACACACACACACACACACACCACACACACACACACACACACCACACACACACCACACACACACCACACACACACACACACACACACCACACACACACACACACACACACATATCAGACACACACACACACACACACATATCAGACACACACACACACACACCACACACACACACACACACACACACACACACCACACACACACACACACACACACATATCAGACACACACACACACACACACATATCAGACACACACACACACACACACACACACATATCAGACACACACACACACACCACACACATATCAGACACACACACACACACACATCAGACACACACACACACACATATCAGACACACACACACACACACACACACACACACACACACACACACACACACACCAGCACTAACTTCCTGCCTGTACACTGTGCTGCTGTGATGTCACAGTACAAACTGGTGAGGCGTTCAGGTGCGGTTCAGTCTTTGTGCCGCTGTTTATTTGTTTATTTGTTTATTTGTTTATTTGTTTATTTGTTTATTTGTTAGCTTTGCCCTGAAGTGCAGCTAGTCTTCCTGGGTCCACATTTAAAAACATACATTAAACATTACAATTAACACAAATAGCAAACACCAAACATCAACATAACACTTATATAAAAACACACAACAAACAAAAACAAAACATTAATATGTATGAGTAAAACTAACACTGATGACTCTCTCAAAGTTACCAGGAAAAATCTACAAATCTGCATATGCATAGCATCCTACAAATATGATATTCCTAAGTTTCCCTTCCTGCTTTTTACACATTGATCTCTGTGTTAGTTTAGTCAGACAGAGGTGAAGAATTCCATGTTTTCATTTCTCTATATTCTGCTGTGTGTTTAAGGAAATGAGTGTTTGCCTTGGGAAGTGAAACCGGCCTTCTGTTGCCTGTCTGGTGGCATAATGTATATGACTCTATGTCTATATGACTCTAAATTGTGTTTTAATTGACTGTGCTGATATTATATATATATATATATATAGATATATGATGGAGTTTTTGATTTCAAAACTTTCCATGTTGAGCAGAAGTGCAGCGATCAGCCCGTCTTCAGCTCTCAGCCAGTTCAGAAGGAGGTGCGTTCTGTTGGTGTTAGTGCTGTACGGACACCGGAGACCAGGCCGCCTTGTTCTGGACTAGCTGGAGTTTGCTTCAATCTTTTTTTGTGGCACTCGCCCATATTATCTGGCAGTAATCAAGCTGAGAAAGAATAAGGCTACCTAATACAAGTTTAATTAAATCAGGTGTAAGATATTCTCTGCCTCGCCCGTTCTATTGACAATAGTGTCTATATGTTTTGAACAGGACAAATTGTTGTCAAGGGTGACGCCCGACAACTTGGTTTCCTTTACTTGCTGGATGGATATTTTATTTATAAAGAGTTTAAGCTCTGGCTCTCGCCTTAGAGAATGATTTGAACCAAATACTATGCTTTTTGTTTTGGATATGTTAAGTATCGGTTTGTTTTCGAGGATCCACTTTCCGATAATATCTAGCTCACTGTTCCAGATGGCAGTCAGATCAGCAGGTGTTTTTGCTGATGTTCTGTAGTATCATCTGTGTAGAGTTAATTTAGCATTTTGTAGTACGAGAGGTAAATCATTGGTAAAAACTGAATACATAAGTGGGCCTAGGCAGCTCCCATGAGGAACTCCACATTCCACAGACACTATCTGAGTAACTTCCATTAAAGAAGACTCTCTGTGACCAGATAGCTTTCCATCCAAGCAACTGCAGCTGGTCTAAATCCATAACACTGAAGCTTTTCAAGAAGAAGCCTGTGGTCGATAACATCAAAGGCTGCTGTAAAATCTAATAGGACAGATCCACAGATCATTTTGTCCAGATCTCTGTACCAGTCATCTGTCATTTGCACTAGAGCTGTGCATGTAGAGTCTCTTTCTATAAGCATGCTGGGAGTTTGTTATCAGATTATTTACTGAGAGGTATTCTTGTATTTGATCAAATACTGCTTTCTCACAGATCTTACTTAGTGTTGGTACCGAGCTTCTGGGAGGACTTAGGGCCACTGCATGATGCTTTCCTGTCTTTGGGCAGTGGAATCACTTTTGCTTCTTTCCAAGCCTGTGGAAAGGTTGATTGTTTCAGGCTGGTATTTAGTGACAAAGTGGGTGTGCAATATAGTCTATAGCCACTCGAATCAGTTTACCATCTATGTTATCCATCCCTGGTTGTTTGTCATTACATGTTAACTTTATCAATTTATCCACTGTTTCCACTTTTAATTCACTGAACTCAAAATGACAGGGTTTATTCCTCATATAATTTTTTATGTTAAAAATGGATAAACTATTGTCTGTCCCATGTGATAATTCACTTAATTTATATACCTTGCTTCTAAAGTAGTCATTCAAGTAATTTGCAATTTCTTTAGGTTTTGTGATAAAAGTAGACACAGTGGAGAGGTGTTTCTTCCCATTATATTATTTAGTGTACTGTTCCTTGTCCTGCTTAACTGTAGAGCCTAATACTGTTTCTTTTCTTTGATTAAGTTTCGTGACATAATTCCTCAGTTTACAGTATTTTTGTCTGTCAGCCACTTTTTTGTGCCGTTTCCTTTGCCTCGTTCCGATGACACATATAATCTTTTAATTCCTCATCAACCCATGGAGCTCCATTAGTCCTCACCGTCAGTTTCCTGACAGGAGCAGGTTTGTCAATAACTGGTTGAAACTTTTCGAGAAATAGTTCTAATGCTCCATCTGGTTCCTTTTCATTGTAAATGTTTGACCGGCATATATTACTGACAGCCTCCAAGAAGCTTCCTGAGAGAAGCTTCTGCAGGACGTTTTGCACACAACTCTTGGCTTTGGGGACTTTTACTTTTCCTGCAATCGCTACTGCATGTGATCACTTGGTATGCAAATCATCTTCAGTCAAGTAGATATGATCGATACAAGATGATGTGTTGTGTTGTGTGTGTGTGTGTGTCAGTGTGTGTGTGTGTGTGTCAGTGTGTGTGTGTGTGTGTCAGTGTGTGTGTGTGTGTGTCAGTGTGTGTGTGTGTGTGTGTGTCAGTGTGTGTGTGTGTGTCAGTGTGTGTGTGTCAGTGTGTGTGTGTGTGTCAGTGTGTGTGTGTGTGTCAGTGTGTTGTGTGTGTGTCAGTGTGTGTGTGTGTGTCAGTGTGTGTGTGTGTGTCAGTGTGTCAGTGTGTGTGTCAGTGTGTGTGTGTGTGTCAGTGTGTGTGTGTGTGTGTCAGTGTGTGTGTGTGTGTCAGTGTGTGTGTGTGTGTGTCAGTGTGTGTGTGTGTGTCAGTGTGTGTGTGTGTTGGAGCTGACATGGAGACACACACACACACACACACACTGACTGATCAGTGTTACAGTCAGAGGAGAGCGGGCGAGAGACAGAAACACAGTGGAGAGAGAGAGCTTCAGGATGATGATGTCACAGAGTCATGCTCATTATGTTATTATCACTGCTATTTACTATAATGGCATTTTAATGTATTGTACTGGTATTGCACTGTATTGAACTGGTTTATACTGGTGTTATACTGGTATTGTAGTCCTGTTATACTGGTGTTATACTGGTGTTATACTGGTATTGTAGTCCTGTTATACTGGTATTGTAGTCCTGTTATACTGGTGTTATACTGGTGTTATACTGGTGTTATACTGGTGTTATACTGGTGTTATACTGGATTTATGCTCTGTGCTGTCTGTTGAGTTTAGGTCGAGCCGTTCAGTCACTGAACTGACTAACAGAGAAGGGATTAAGGTATATGTAGCCTATATGTATGTATACACACACACACACACACATATAGTACAGCATATTTCTATACATATATATCTATATAGATATATATACAGCATATATATGTGTGTGTGTGTGCTTGGTTTGGTTTAAGGCAGTCTGTTTTGCTGTATTTGATCCAAACTAATGTCATTAAGCCAGCTCTCTCTGTGTGTGTGTGTGTGTGTGTGTGTGTGTGTGTGTGTGTGTGTGTGTGTGTGTGTGTGTGTGTTCATATGGCTTAGCCCCCCCTCCTCTCTCTCTCTCTCTCTCTCTCTCTCTCACACTGAGAGACTCTAATAACCCCCCATGGGCTGTACCAAATGCTCCAAACCACTGCCAACACACACACACACATCCTCAGCATGGTGTGTGTGTGTGTGTGTGTGTGTGTGTGTGTGTGTGTGTGTGTGTGTGTGTTGGTTTGATATTTCTATATAAACGGATCAGCTGTTGTTTATTTGTTGACATGAATTTATGCTGTCTGTCTGCCTGTCTGTCTGTCTGTCTGCCTGCCTGTCTGTCCGTCTGTCCGTCTGTCCGTCTGCCTGTCTGCCTGTCTGTCTGTCTGTCTGTCTGTCAGGGAGGTGAGACTGGAGCTGTCAGAGAGACAGGCAGAAAGACAGACAGACTGTTGTTTAGATGTCTGTCTGTAGTGAATTTCCAGTCTGACTGGACTTCAGCAGAATAAGGTCAACCAGTAAACTAATAAACCAGTAAACTAATAAACCAGTAAACTAATAAACCAGTAAACTAATAAACCAGTAAACTAATAAACCAGTGAACCAATAAACTAATAAACCAGTAAACTAATAAACCAGTGAACCAATAAACTAATAAACCAGTGAACCAATAAACTAATAAACCAGTAAACTAATAAGTCAGTAAACCAGTAAACTAATAAACCAGTGAACCAGTAAACTAATAAACCAGTAAACTAATAAACCAGTGAACCACTAAACTAATAAACCAGTGAACCAATAAACTAATAAACCAGTAAACTAATAAACCAGTAAACCAGGAAACTAATAAACCAGTAAACTAACAAACCAGTAAACCAGTAAACTAATAAACCAGTAAACCAGTAAAATAATAAACCAGTAAACTAATAAACCAGTAAACTAATAAGTCAGTAAACCAGTAAACTAATAAACCAGTAAACTAATAAGTCAGTAAACCAGTAAACTAATAAGTCAGTAAACCAGTAAACTAATAAACCAGTGAACTAATAAATCAGTAAACCAGTAAACCAGTATACTTGAGCCTGCTCCCATGTCATCTGATCCGGACAGACCTCCAGGCAACGCTCCCCGGGGACGCCGCCCCCCCGCTGGTCTGGTGGCCGGATCATCCATCGGTCTTCATGTGTCGCTAAAGCAAAACTCTCTGCTTCCCAGGAGCCAGAGAGCCAGAGTCAGGATCACTGAGTTCAGGATCACTGATGCTTCCAAAATGTTTTCATGGTCGTTCACACGTCGGATTAAACGACATAAAATCTCAACAGTCTGAGAAACTCAAAGATTTATTGTAATTTATGTGGACAATTTTACTTCTTTCCATAACAGAACTGAGCTCTTTAAATCTGACCGTCTTCACCCAAATTACAGGGGGTCTTCTCTGCTATCTATAAACATTGACCTTGCTGTACAATCAAGTAAAATCTCCTGACTCCCTGGTTCCTGTTTGATAAATGTCAACTTTTTTCACCCAGTGTTTCACTCTGTTCACAAAAGTACCGGTAATTCTAGATTGTATCCCATCAATTGTCCTTCACAAAGCATCACTCCATGTGAGATCAGCCCTGATCGTGCGATATCGAAAATTCCTGTCATGATTAGAGATAGAGGTAACAGGGTGTATCCAACTCAGTTTGCACAATTATCAAACCTAATTGGTATTCCTCACCAACAGACAATCTCTGAACCTGTCCCTGACACAATACATTTGGCTTTGCTGAATGTAAGATCCCTGGCAGGCAAATCCTTTTTGATTAATGATTTCATTACAGATCATAAACTTGACGTTATGTTTTTAACCGAAACATGGTTGGATGAAAACAACAGGGCAGCAGCTCTTACTGAGTCAGCGCCCCCCAACTTTAACTTTCTGGATGTAGTTACAGCAGGAAGAAGAGGTGGTGGTGTAGCTGTTATATTCAAGGATGTGTTCTTTTGCAAACAATTATCATTTGGTACATAAAACTCCTTTGAATATCTCGCAGTTATACTAAATAGGAGTGCTAAAACTATCCTGTTAAATATCTATAGGCCACCAAAATATTCAGCTACATTTTTTGATGAGTTTGCAGAATTGATTTCCATTATTGTAACTGACTTTGACCGTGTAATTATTACTGGTGATTTTAATATTCATGCTGACAATCCAAATGATAGGAATGCCCAAGAACTTTCCTTTATCTTGGAAAACTTTGAACTCTCTCAGCATGTAAAAGAGCCTACTCACAACAAAGGCCATATACTGGACCTGGTCATCTCCAAAGGTCTTGATATCTCCAATGTCATGGTCCTTGATGCTGCCTTATCGGATCATTTCTGTGTTCTGTTTGATATGACTGTCATAGTGGACACTCGCACTAGGTCCAAAACAGTCAAAAAACGTTATATCAGTGAATACAGCAGCATAGCATTCTCTCAGGCAATCTCCACGATACCCCCCTCTCTGTCAACGTCAGTCGAGGATCTTCTGGACAATTTTAATTCTAAAATCTTAAACGTCATCGATGAAATTGCGCCAGTTAGAGTCAAAGTCTCTTCTGGTAAGCAAAAGGCACCATGGAGGAACGCCCCTCAGGCCAAAATCCAAAAAAGAATGTGTCGAAAAACTGAGCGTAAATGGCGGAAAACTAAACTCCAAATTCATTATGATCTCTATAAAGAGAGTCTCCAGAAATACTATTTAGCACTGAAAAATGCAAGACAATCATTCCTGTCTCAGATCATTAATTCAGAGACTAATAATGCACGCACACTGTTTGCCACTGTGGATAAACTCACCAACCCACGAGTACCAATGCCTCCCGAATTCAACTCTACAAAGTCGTGTAATGACTTTGCTTATTTTTTCACAGAAAAAATCCAAAAGATTAGGCAAACTATCGGTGCTTCCTCACTTAAGCTAAATAACGCCTCAGCAATCTACTAGAACTAATCTGGTAAAGATGACTCACTCTGATGTCATAAACCTCACATCTCTTGAAGAAATTGTTTTACATCTCAAACCCTCCACATGTTGCCTTGATCCGCTGCCTTCAGCGTTTTTTAAAAAAGTTTTTAGTTGCCTGGCAACAGATGTATTACAGATAGTTAACAGTTCACTGCTTTCAGGGTCTTCCCCAAAGCCCTGAAAACTGCAGCAATCAAGCCACATTTAAAAAAAGCTAATCTGGATGCATCTGTACTTAACCACTACAGGCCCATATCAAACCTGCCATTTATCAGTAAAATCATTGAGAAAGTTGTCTTTAGACAACTCAGCAACTTTCTGGCAGTAAATAACTACCTTGACATTTTCCAGTCTGGCTTTAGGCCCCACCACAGTACCGAGACTGCTCTTATCAAGGTTCTGAATGACATTAATATCAACATAGATTCTGGTAAAGTCTCTGTCCTCGTGTTACTGGACCTTACTGCTGCATTTGATACGGTTGATCACAATATATAAATAGACAGACTTGAACACTGGTTTGGTCTATCTAACATGGTCCTAAATTGGTTCAAGTCCTACCTTCAGGACCGAGACTATTTTGTATCAATCGGTAGCTGTACGTCAGAGCGTCTCCCAACAATGTGTGGAGTTCCACAAGGGTCAATTCTCGGACCATCTGTTATTCAATCTCTACATACTCACATTAGCTGATATTATTCAAAATTTTATGGTTTCATATCACATGTATGCAGATGATACGCAAATATATATAGCCGTGTCACCTAACGAGTACAGTTCAATAGACTCCCTGGGACAATGCATTAAACAAATTAGTAGCTGGATGTTCCAAAATTTTCTCCAGTTAAATGAAGAAAAAACTGAAGTCATTGTTTTTGGGGCCAAAGAAGAAAGACTTAGAGTCTCTGCTCACCTAAATAGTCTGTCCTTGAAGAACAAAAATCAAGCTAGAAACCTCGGTGTTATCCTGGATTCAGACTTAAATTTCAGTAGTCACATTAAATCAATAACTAAATCAGCCTTTTATCACCTTAAAAATATTGTAAGGATCAGAGACTTGATGTCAAAACCTGACCTAGAGAAACTCTAGCAGGCTGGACTACTGCAACAGACTGTTTACAGGTCTGTCTAAGACAGCAACCAGACAGCTTCAGCTCATCCAAAATGCGGCTGCCAGGGTTTTATCAAGGACCAAAAAAGACCAGCATATAACTCCAGTCCTCAGAGCACTACACTGGCTCCCTGTTTCCCACAGAATCAATTTCAAAATTCTATTACTTGTCCATAAATCATTGAACGGTTTAGGTCCAAGATACCTATCAGATCTCCTGACCCAATACGAACCTTGCAGACCTCTTAGGTCGGTTGGTTCTGGATTACTGACTGTTCCCAGAGTAAAAACAAAACCTGGTGAAGCCTTTAGCTTCCATGCTGCTCACATGTGGAACAAATTGCCAGTGGAGCTGAGACTTGAGCCAATGCTGACTACTTTCAAATCTAAGCTAAAGACCTACCTGTTTACCATTGCTTTTAATTGATTTTCTTTTATACTACTATTTTTTATTTTTATTTTATTTTTTTAATCTGTGGGCATTTGCCTGTTTGCTTTTGTTGTTTTTATTCTGTGTCCTTTTGCTTGCTCGCTTTTAATGTTTTTATCATTTGTTTCTTGTGCTTTTGCCTGTGTGCTCTGTAAAGCACCTTGGGCTGCCTTTGGGTATGAAATGTGCGATATAAATAAATTTGCCTTGCCTTGCCTAAACCAGTGAACTAATAAACCAGCAAATCAGTAAACCAGTTAACCAGTAAACAGTTAACCAGTAAACTAATAAACCAGTAAACAAGTAAACAGGTAAACCAGTAACCCAGTAACCCAGTAACCCAGTAAACCAGTTAACCAGTAAACCGGTGAACCAGTCAACCAGTAAACCAGTAAACTAGTGAACCAGTGAACCACCAGGAGCCTGAACCTCTTCACCAGGAGGTTCAGAAACCCTCACCTGAAACCCTCACCTGAGACCCTCACCCGAAACCCTCACCGAAACCCTCACCTGAAACCCTCACCTGAAACCCTCACATGAAACCCTCACCTGAGACCCTCACCTGAGACCCTCACCTGAGACCCTCACCCGAAACCCTCACCGAAACCCTCACCTGAAACCCTCACCTGAAACCCTCACATGAAACCCTCACCTGAGACCCTCACCTGAAACGCTCACCTGAGACCCTCACCTGAGACCCTCACCTGAGACCCTCACCCGAAACCCTCACCGAACCCTCACCTGAAACCCTCACCTGAAACCCTCACATGAAACCCTCACCTGAGACCCTCACCTGAAACGCTCACCTGAGACCCTCACCTGAAACCCTCACCTGAAGCCCTCACCTGAAACCCTCACCTAAAACCCTCAGCTGAGACCCTCACCTGAGACCCTCACCTGAGACCCTCACCTGAAACCCTGACCTGAGACCCTCACCTGAAACCCTCACCTGAGACCCTCACCTGAAACCCTCACCTGAGACCCTCACCTGAAACCCTCACCTGAAACCCTCACCTGAAACCCTCACCTGAAACCCTCACCTGAAACCCTCACCTGAAACCCTCACCTTAGACCCTGACCTGAGACCCTCACCTGAAACCCTCACCTGAGACCCTCACCTGAAACCCTCACCTGAGACCCTCACCTGAAACCCTCACCTGAAACCCTCACCTGAGACCCTCACCTGAAACGCTCACCTGAGACCCTCACCTGAAACCCTCACCTGAAACCCTCACCTGAAACCCTCACCTGAAACCCTCACCTGAGACCCTCACCTGAAACGCTCACCTGAGACCCTCACCTGAAACCCTCACCTGAAACCCTCACCTGAAACCCTCACCTAAAACCCTCAGCTGAGACCCTCACCTGAGACCCTCACCTGAGACCCTCACCTGAAACCCTGACCTGAGACCCTCACCTGAAACCCTCACCTGAGACCCTCACCTGAAACCCTCACCTGAGACCCTCACCTGAAACCCTCACCTGAAACCCTCACCTGAAACCCTCACCTTAGACCCTGACCTGAGACCCTCACCTGAAACCCTCACCTGAGACCCTCACCTGAAACCCTCACCTGAGACCCTCACCTGAAACCCTCACCTGAAACCCTCACCTGAGACCCTCACCTGAAACGCTCACCTGAGACCCTCACCTGAAACCCTCACCTGAAACTCTCACCTGAAACCCTCACCTGAAACCATAACCTGAAACCCTCACCTGAAACCCTCACCTGAAACCCTCACCTGAGACCAGCTGGGTTTCTCTACCAGGAGCCACTGAGGCTCACAGACCTCCACCATGATGCTGCAGGTCCAGGAAGATGGTTTCCTTCCTTCCTATGAATTTAGACAACCAATCAGTTTACATCATCAATAAAATCAGTTTACAATATAGAACCAATCAGTTTACATCATCAATGAAATCAGTGACATTGAGGAATTGTTGCAGCGCCGCAGCAAACCCTGAGATCCTCAGTGTGTGTGTGTGTGTGTGTGTGTGTGTGTGTGTGTGTGTGTGTGTGTGTGTGTGTGTGTGTGTGTGTGTGTGTGTGTGTGTGTGTGTGGAAACTATGAGCCATAACGCCCCACAGTGAGCCACATGGCCTGGTCACCATGAGACTGGACTGCCACTGAGAGAGAGAGAGTGTGTGTGTGTGTGTGTGTGTGTGTGTGTGTGTGTGTGTGTGTGTGTGTGTGTTGTGAGCATATTGCCTTAGTAATATATTTAAACTCTGTCAGTTGAGCCAATGGCTCGTTAGTTTGTTAACTAAACTGTCAGGTCTCTTCCTATTGGTCCAGACCAGATAACAGGGAGTAGTGTGTGTGTGTGTGTGTGTGTGTGTGTGGGGGGGGGGGGGGCACAGCAGGTCCAGAGGGCAACTCATCTCCATCTGGAACCAACACACTACCTGTCACACTCTGTAGAATCAATACACTGTGTGTGTGTGTGTGTGTGTGTGTGTGTGTGTGTGTGTGTGTGTGTGGTGTGTGTGTGTGTGTGTGTGTGTGTGTGTGTGTGTGTGGTGTGTGTGTGTGTGTGTGTGTGTGTGTGTGTGTGTGTGTGTGTGTGTGTGTGTGTGTGTGTGTGTGGTGTGTGTGTGTGTGTGTGTGTGTGTGTGTGTGTGTGTGGTGTGTGTGTGTGTGTGGTGTGTGTGTGTGTGTGTGTGTGTGCAGCAGCTCTGTAGGTTCTGTCAACACAGATCAGACTCATCTTCATTGGAGTGGATGGAAAACCTGTCTGTCTCTCTCTCTACATGTCTCTCTCTACGTGGCTCTCTCTACCTGTCTCTCTCTCTCTACCTGTCTCTCTCTCTCTACGTGGCTCTCTCTACCTGTCTCTCTCTCTCTATCTGTCTCTCTCTACCTGTCTCTCTCTCTACCTGTCTCTCTCTCTCTACCTGTCTCTCTCTCTCTACGTGGCTCTCTCTACCTGTCTCTC
>NW_027279080.1:7500-12500 GCF_046629955.1 Centroberyx affinis | reverse complement strand
CAAAGTTTATTGGCGGAGGCAGACAACTGCGAGGCGGTAATTTCTAGTTTTTTTCTAAGCTGTGTTTCTAAGGCGCTCATGATACAGGATTTTCACAACATTTGGCAGCTCAGATTAAACTGTCTGCACCTTTCATTTGATTGTGTGTTTGTTTAATGCGGCCCTGCTTCCCCGCTGGGTGGAGTTCTCTGTTTTTAAGCACTGTGATTGGTCCGAACACCACCCAAAATCCACTGGACTTAAAATGAAGAGTTCAATCAATCAATCAAACTTTATTTATATAGCACCTTTCAAACAAATCAAATGCAATTCAAAGTGCTTTACAAGCGATTGACAAAACATAGGATGTTAAAAATGGATTTAGAGACTAATGTACACCAAAACAACCAAAAACCCCAAAAAGTTAATTGAATGAGACAACAATACAAGATGGGTAGTTAAGATAATAAATGATAAATAATAAAAAATAATACAAGCAATAAAAATAACAATAAAAATAAAATTATGAAATACTACACAAAATAAATTGATTATAGTAAAACAGTAAAATGTTAATAAAATAACATGGAATAAAATAATAATAATAAATAAAATAAGTATAAATACTAAAACCATAAATTTATAAAACACTACATAAAAGCCAGACTGAATAGATGGGTTTTTAGTTTACATTTAAAAATATTTATAAATATTATTTCCAGCTCCTCTCAGATCCTCTGGGAGGCGAGTTGAAGACGTTTCGTCCCACAGTCTTCATCTGGTCTACCAGTCCTTCAGGTCTGTGGAGCTGATGGAGCCTGATGAGTCTGATGGTCTGTCAGCATCAGAGGAGAGGAGAGCTGCTTCAGTCCTGGAGCTGAATCCAGACTGAAGGTCCATAGCTGTTTGGATCCAGCTGAGTTTAGATCCTGGACTGTAGGAATGTGAGGAGTTGCAGTTATTTTAGTTTAATAAAGTTCTGTTGGAGTATCTATAACAGAAACTATTTAATAAAACTCTGGCTGCTGTTGCTGCTGACCCAAGTTTCCCAGGGACGAGGAAAACCAGCGCACAATAGTGGGAGGGGCCTGCTGACACTTAACACACAATAGAACCTGGACTGCTGGATGTATGGATTTAACACACACACACACACACACACACACACACACACACACACACACACACACACACATTTACATTTTGGTTTTTCCATGTCCACCCTTTATACGACTCTCTTATCCACAATTTCCAGTGAGGTCGACTACATCAGCTACATTACAAGCAGCCAGTAGTGAGGAGGTCATGGGTCTCACACACACACACACACACACACACACACACACACACCGTCGTCCTGTCAGCATGGCATTGCTCTGACACGTTATCGCTGGACATCTGTCTGTCTGTCCCTCTGTCTGTCCATCAAACCAGATTACCCATGAGGCCCGGCAAGGTCACAACTTTTTTAAATATATGGCTTTGGCCGGAGTGCGCGCACACACACACACACACACACACACACACACACACACACACACACACACACACATGCCCCGAGCCTGCCGACGAGAATGCGTCTTAGGTTGTGTGTCAGCTTGTATGGTCACACTGCACATCAAACTCAGACGGCTTTTGTGACTTTACACACCGAAGGAGGAGGGGGGAGGGGTCTGGGAGGGGTGGGGGGCTGGTGGGGGAGGGGCCGGGGGGGGCGTGGGGGGCGGGTGGCGGGGGGAGGGGGGGTGAAAGGTAAACAGAGTAGATTGGTTTGCTGGCTGGCTGCTGTGTCCAGACAGAGCTGATATGTGGATATTAAGCCTATTTTCCAGCCAGAGGTCGAGTGAAAAGCCGTATTGTTGCTCTGCAGAGCCGGGCGGCTTACCGACCTGCAGCCGCACATTCACACACACAATGCTACGAGAGAGGAGATATTTCCTGTTTTAATGGAATATTCTCTGCTGTTTGGGCTCAGAACCAGCTGCCTCTCTGCATATTGCCATACACACATTTTAGCGGTAGCGCTAATGCTAAATGAATGGCAGTCAGAGCAACAAAAGAGCAAAACTGCTCTATAGAGTCCATTTCTATACCTACAGTCAGATGGTCAGTCGCTGTGCAGAGTCTGTAGTTCTACCGTCTGCAGTTGTTTAACAGCAGACTGACAGTAGTGTGGTAGTGATTAGCATAAAAAACATAGTGGTCAAGCTAACATACAAGGTAAACAAGTTAAAAACATTGTTGTCAAGATAAAACAAGATAAAAAAAACAGAAGTTTCCTATTCAGGAAGCATTTCTAGGTTCCAGTTGTAGTTCTGTCTCCTTCAGGTAGGACACATAGGAAGCTTTCTTTTAAGGTTCCTTGTTTTGAAGGAAGAGTACAATGGTTCCTCAGGTGGTTCCTCAGGCGGTTCCTCAGGTGGTTCCTCAGGTGGTTCCTCAGGTGGTTCCTCAGGCGGTTCCTCAGGTGGTTCCTCAGGCGGTTCCTCAGGCGGAGCAGGAAATCCCACAATACCTTGCAACATCAGCACAAAGACAAACAAAACTTCCCCAACATCTACTAATCTAGACTAACCCTAACCCTGTGGAAAAGCAAATAGGAACCTGTAGCTTTTAATCTGGAGTCTAGACAGTGAATAGACAGTCTATTCTATCTTCTCTATTCTATATTTCTATTAACAGAACAGAACGTTGTGCTCAGAAGGAAGCCTCTATAAACTGCTTTATGGCTGTGTGTGTGTGTGTGTGTGTGTGCGTGTGTGTGTGTGTGTGTGTGTGTGTGTGTGTGTGCGTGTGTGTGTGTGTGTGTGTGTGTGTGTGTGTGTGTTTGCAGGTGAGTGTTACATATTAACTGGTGTCCCTTAAGTCACTGTGTGTATCCATAGTGACATGATGGGAGAAAGCTCTCTCTCTCTCTCTCTCTCTCTCTCTCTCTCTCTCTCTCTCTCTCTCTCTCTCTCTCTGGTTCTTGGATTTCCAGGTTTTTGTTTTGGTCCCCAAGTCTATATTTACAAAGATGTTTTCTTTCTTTAGTTTCATGAATTTAATTTGTCTGTTAAATGTTTGATAGCACTGAAGTTTACTGTGATTTTAATTTCATTTCTTTTGAAGTGGAGCTTGATGTTTCACTGCGGTCTGATTGGTTTACATGTTGTCAGAATGTATAAGGCGGTGGCACTAAGACCCACTCGGACCCTCTCTGAGGAAACAGTCCGGTTCTGCCATACATTTGGAGTCTTTCTGTGGACACACAGGATCTTTTTTGCAAAGTTTGGACACATTATTGTCTCCACACTGAGGAGGATGCTTTGTCTTCACTGAGATGCTTTTCCTCCAAGTGGAGTTTGAACTGAACAGAACGCAGACTCAGCTTTTCCACGCAATTAATTTCCTGCCAGGTCAAAGCTCCCAGATCAGATTAGAGCTGAATTGGGATCTGGATTTCTTCTGAAGTATCATAACTGAAGTCTAGCACTAAGACCAGGTTGGCACTGAGACCCAGGGTGTCATGAAGACCAGGGTGACACTAAGACCAGAGAGACACTAAGACCAGGGTGGCACTAAGACCAGAGTGGCACTAAGACCCAGAGAAGCACTAAGACCCAGGGTGGCACTAAGACCAGAGTGACACTAAGACCAAGGTGGCACTAAGACCCAGAGAGGCACTAAGACCAGGTTGGCACTAATACAGGGCTGGCACTAAGTCCCAGAGAGGCACTAACACCAGGGTGGCACTAAGACCCAGAGGGGCACTAAGACCAGGGTGGCACTAACACCCAGAGAGGCACTAAGACCAGGTTGGCACTAATACAATGCTGGCACTAAGACCCAGAGAGGCACTAAGACCAGGGTAGCACTAGGACCAGGGTGGCACTAAGACCCAGAGAGGCACTAAGACCCAGGGTGGCACTAAGACTCAGAGAGGCACTAAGACCAGGGTGGCATTAAGACCCAGAGAGGCACTAAGACCAGAGTGGCATTAAGACCAGGGTGGCACTAAGACCCAGAGAGGCACTAAGACCCAGGGTGGCATTAAGACCCAGGGTGGCACTTTGGACCAATGATGATTATTAGATTTGTTACAGTTCAGTTTGGGAAAGTTTGCTTATATCCCATATTTGAGTTCCTTGAGGCAGTTGAAGGTGGAGGCAGCTGTAATGGAGGGGGGTGGGGGGCAGGAGACTCAGGGTGACACTAAGACCAAGAGAAGCACTAAGACCCAGGGTGGCATTAAGACCAGGGTGGCACTAAGACCCAGAGTGGCACTGAGACCAGGGTGGCACTAGGACCAGGGTGGCACTAAAACAAGGGTGGCGCTAAGACCCAGAGAGGCACTAAGACCAGGGTGTCACTAAGACTAGGGGGGCACTAAGACCCAGGGTGGCACTAAGACCCAGGGTGGCAATAGGATCCAGAGAGGCACTAAGACCAGGGTGGCACTAAGACCCAGGGTGGCAGTAGGATCCAGAGAGGCACTAAGACCAGGGTGGCATTAAGACCAGGGTGGCACTAAGACCCAGGGTGGCAATAGGATCCAGAGAGGCACTAAGACCAGGGTGGCATTAAGACCAGGGTGGCACTAAGACCAGGGTGGCACTAGGACCAGGATGGCACTAAGACCCAGAGAGGCACTAAGACCCAGAGAAGCACTAAGACCCAGGGTGGCACTAAGACCAGAGTGACACTAAGACCAAGGTGGCACTAAGACCCAGAGAGGCACTAAGACCAGGTTGGCACTAATACAGGGCTGGCACTAAGTCCCAGAGAGGCACTAACACCAGGGTGGCACTAAGACCCAGAGGGGCACTAAGACCAGGGTGGCACTAACACCCAGAGAGGCACTAAGACCAGGTTGGCACTAATACAATGCTGGCACTAAGACCCAGAGAGGCACTAAGACCAGGGTAGCACTAGGACCAGGGTGGCACTAAGACCCAGAGAGGCACTAAGACCCAGGGTGGCACTAAGACTCAGAGAGGCACTAAGACCAGGGTGGCATTAAGACCCAGAGAGGCACTAAG